>NC_140991.1:144863982-144891225 GCF_052327205.1 Somniosus microcephalus | reverse complement strand
AAGGAGGGAAGTGGAGGGTTGAGAAGGAGGGAAGGGGAGGGTTGAGAAGGAGGAAGGGGAGGGTTGAGAAGGGGGAGAGAAGGAGGGGAGGGAGGTGAGAAATGGGGGACGGGAGGTGAAGAGGAGAGGTGAGGGGAGAATGTGGGAAGGGGAGAAACAGGAAAGGGGGGAGGCAGGGAGGGCAAAAGCGGGGAGGGGTAAAGCGGGGGAGGAGGGGGGGAAAGCGGGGAGCAGGGGGGAAGCGGGGAGCAGGGGGGAAAGCGGGGAGGGAGGGGGGGAAAGCGGGGAAGGAGGGGGAAAGCGGGAGTGGGGAAGCGGGAGGAGGGGAAAGCGGGAGAGGGGAAAGCGGGGAGGAGGGGGAAGCGGGGAGGGGGGGAAGGGGGGAGGGGGAAAGCGGGGAGGGGGGAGATAAGCGGGGAGGGGGGGAGATAAGCGGGGAGGAGGGGGATAAGCGGGGAGGAGGGGGATAAGCGGGGAGGGGGGAGATAAGCGGGGAGGAGGAGGGAAAAGCGGGGAGGAGGGGGAAAAAGGCGGGAGGAGGGGGAAAAGCGGGGAGGAGGGGGAAAAGCGGGGAGGAGGGGGAAAGCGGGGAGGAGGGAGATAAGCGGGGAGGAGGGGGATAAGCGGGGAGGAGGGGGAAAAGCGGGGAGGAGGGGGAAAAGCGGGGAGGGGAGAGGGGGAAAGCGGGGAGGGGAGAGGGGGAAAGCGGGGAGGGGAGAGGGGGAAGGCGGGGAGGGGAGAGGGGGAAAGCGGGGAGGGGGAGAGGGGGAAAGCGGGGAGGGGAGAGGGGAAAGCGGGGAGGGGAGAGGGGGAAAGCGGGGAGGGGAGAGGGGGAAAGCGGGGAGGGGAGAGGGGGAAAGCGGGGAGGGGGAGGGAGGGGGAAAGCGGGGAGGGGAGAGGGGGAAAGCGGGGAGGGGAGAGGGGGAAAGCGGGGAGGGGAGAGGGGGAAAGCGGGGAGGGAGAGGGGGAAAGCGGGGAGGGGAGAGGGGGAAAGCGGGGAGGGGAGAGGGGGAAAGCGGGGAGGGGAGAGGGGGGAAAGCGGGGAGGGGAGAGGGGGAAAGCGGGGAGGGGAGAGGGGGAAAGCGGGAGGGGAGAGGGGGAAAGCGGGGAGGGGGGAGGGGGAAAGCGGGGAGGGGAGAGGGGGAAAGCGGGGAGGGGAGAGGGGGAAAGCGGGGAGGGGAGAGGGGGGAAAGCGGGGAGGGGAGAGGGGGAAAGCGGGAGGGGAGGGGGAAAGCGGGGAGGGGAAAGCGGGGAGGGGGAAAGCGGGAGGGGGAAAGCGGGGAGGGGGAAAGCGGGGAGGGGGAAAGCGGGGAGGGGGAAAGCGGGGAGGGGGAAAGCGGGGAGGGGAAAGCGGGGAGGGGGAAAGCGGGGGAGGGGGAAAGCGGGGAGGGGGAAAGCGGGGAGGGGGAAAGCGGGGAGGGAGAGGGGGAAAGCGGGGAGGGAGAGGGGGAAAGCGGGGAGGGAGAGGGGAAAGCGGGGAGGGAGAGGGGGAAAGCGGGGAGGGAGAGGGGAAAGCGGGGAGGGGAGGGGGGGAAAGCGGGGAGGGGGAGGGGGAGAAAGCGGGGCGGGAGGGGGAGAGAAGCGGGGAGGGGAGGGGGAGAAAGCGGGAGGGAGGGGGAGAAAGGCGGGGAGGGGGAGGGGGGGGAGAAAGCGGGGAGGGGAGGGGGAGAAAGCGGGGAGGGGAGGGGGAGAAAGCGGGGAGGGAGGGGGAGAAAGCGGGGAGGGGAGGGGAGAAAGCGGGGAGGGGAGGGGTAGAAAGCGGGGAGGGGAGGGGGAGAAAGCGGGGAGGGGAGGGGGAGAAAGCGGGGAGGGAGGGGAGAAAGCGGGGAGGGGAGGGGGAGAAAGCGGGGAGGGGAGGGGGAGAAAGCGGGAGGGGAGGGGAGAAGCGGGGAGGGGAGGGGAGAGAAAGCGGGGAGGGGAGGGGGGAGAAAGCGGGGAGGGGAGGGGGAGAAAGCGGGGAGGGGAGGGGGAGAAAGCGGGAGGGGAGAGGGGGAAAGCGGGGAGGGGAGAGGGGGAAAGCGGGGAGGGGAGAGGGGGAAAGCGGGGAGGGGAGAGGGGAAAAGCGGGGAGGGGAGAGAGGGGGAAAGCGGGGAGGGGAGAGGGGGAAAGCGGGGAGGGGAGAGGGGGAAAGCGGGGAGGGGAGAGGGGAAAGCGGGGAGGGAGAGGGGGGGGAAAGCGGGGAGGGGAGAGGGGGAAAGCGGGGAGGGGGAAAGCGGGGAGGGGGGAAAGCGGGGAGGGAGAGGGGGAAAGCGGGGGAGGGGGAGGGGGAGAAAGGCGGGGCGGGGAGGGGGAGGAAAGCGGGGAGGGGAGGGGGAGAAAGCGGGGAGGGGAGGGGGAGAAAGCGGGGAGGGGAGGGGGAGAAAGCGGGGAGGGGAGGGGAGGGGGAGAAAGCGGGGAGGGGGAGGGGGGAGAAAGCGGGGAGGGGGAGAAAGCGGGGAGGGGAGGGGTAGAAAGCGGAGGGGAGGGGTGAGGGGTAGAAGCGGGGAGGGGAGAGGGAGAAAGCGGGAGGGGGAGGGGGAGAAAGCGGGGAGGGGAGGGGGAGAAAGCGGGGAGGGGAGGGGGAGAAAGCGGGGAGGGGAGGGGGAGAAAGCGGGAGGGAGGGGGAGAAAGCGGGGAGGGGAGGGGGAGAAAGCGGGGGGGGAGGGGGGAGGGGGGAGAAAGCGGGGAGGGGAGGGGGAGGAAAGCGGGGAGGGGAGAGGAGAGGGAGAAAGCGGGGAGGGGAGAGGGAGAGGGAGGAAAGCGGGGAGGGAGAAGAGGGAGAGGGAGAAAGCGGGGAGGGGAGAGGGAGAGGGAGAAAGCGGGGAGGGGAGAGGGAGAAAGTGGGGAGGAGGGAGCTGGTATGGGGAATGAGTGAGTGGGGAAGAGGAGGGGCCGGAGCAATGTGGGGAGGGGAGGGGTATGGGGAGTGGGAAAGAGGGAAGGGGAAGAGGGAGGGTACGGAGATAGAGGCGGGAAAAGAGGGGAGGGGGCGAAAGAGAGGAAGGGCAGAGGATGGGAAGGGAGGGGAGGGGAGGAGTGGGGAACGATGGGTGGGGTGACAAGGGGAAACGAGGGGAGTGGGAGGAACAAGGGGAGGGGGAAAGATGTGAGTGGAGGCGGGAAAGAGGGATGGGGAGAAGAAGGAATGGTAATTTCTGCCAATCAATCGATCTGGCACTTAAAATTAACTGTACAAGTGTGGAGTCTCATTCCATGAGGTATTAATTGCTTCTGGGGATTTTAAAACTGTAACATTTAAATTAATTTTATTTAACTTTTCTTTTGTTTTTTTTTTCTCTCTCTTAATCCCATCTTTCTTTCCCTTTCTGTACATGATGTGACATTGAATTCATCCATTCTAATTTACACTTCCTTCTCAGTCTTGCACTGTTAATTTCACAATCATTCAATCTGATTGGTTAAGGAGATACACAGTTGCTTATCCTGTTCACTCAGGTCTCAGATGCTGTTTCTCTCACTGCACCATTATCAGGATGCACTTTCAGCAATTTGCCATGCAAAAAATGTAAAATCCTAACTCTGCAAGGGTTAAGTCTAACTAACGGCAGATGCCATTAGATGCCCTGCTGCAGACCCTACACTAATAGTGAAATCAAGCACATCATAATGAAAAGTATAGCAATGTAGCCAATTTTATACTGATCTTTCACTACCAGCTCCTGTAAGCTGTCTAGCCAGAAATCAGATGCACCGCCGAATCATTTTGGATAAAATGGAATACGAGACTCAGTTTTACTAGGAAAGTGCTTTTGACAAAAATCAAAGTATATCATTTATTAAACAAAACCATTCAACACAACAATAGTATATTTAAAAAAAACTTGCATTTATATAGTGCTTTTCATATATTCAGGTGTTCCAAAGCATTAATGAATTATATTGAAGTGTAGTCATTGTTTTTATTTAGGCAAATATGACAGCCAATTTGTGCACAAATGAGGTCCCACCACAGCAAGTAAGATAAATGACCAGATAATGTTCAGTGACGTTGGTTGAGGGGTAAATGTTGGCCGGGACACCAGAAGAACTTCCATGCTCTTATTCGAATAGCGTCATGGGATCTTTTACAGGCGACATGACTTCAAGTTTAACATGTCTCATAAACGACAGCACCCCCAACAACGCAGCACCCCCTCATTACTGCACTGAAATGTCAGCCTAGATTATGTGCTTAAGTCCTTGGAGTGGAGTTTGAACCTACAACCTTCTGGCATGAGCCAAGCTGTCATTTATACATGGTCAAAAAACAGTTTTAAAAACATTTAAAATTTATCTGTCTACAATGGATAATGTAATGGCCAAAACGACAACTTTTCACTTATAAAACTGATTGAAAAGCAAGCCGATTGTTGGCCCTATATATATATATTTTTTAAATCACACAGTATTAAAAACATGTACTTGAGCACAGAGTTTGGAGACAGAGCTGGGTGAAACGCAAGCAGAGTGGAAGAATTTGGTGATAGTAGGAATTCGGTGGACAGGAGGTAGACGGTTTCTCACGTCCAAATCAAAAGGAGGAGTGCAGCCACAGAACCCAAGGACTCTGTTTAGTATCTAGATATCTAATATTTAGGTTCTTTGTGTTAGTAACTCAGTGGTTCTTGTTAAACTTGAGTAAATCATTTTGTCTCTTTTCTCTCTAAGTTAGGGCAGTGGGTTAAACTAAGTAGTTTAGTTAGTAGTCTAATAAATAGAGGCATGGCCGGGCACCTCAGTCCCGTTGAATGCACAGCCTGTGTCATGTGAAAGGTCCAGAATGGTTCTCGTGTCCTGGACAACCATATGTGCAGGAAGTGTCATCAGCTGGAGGAGCTCGAGCTCCGGTTTCTGAGCTTGAGCAGCAGCTGGCGTCACTGCAGTGCATCCGCAAGGCTGAGAGCTACGTGGATAGCATGTTTCAGGAGGTGGTCACCCTGTCAGGTTAAGAATTTGCATGCAGAGAGGGAATAGGTGACCGCCAGACAGACAAGGAGGACCAGGCAGGTAGTGCAGGAGTTCCCAGAGTGCATCTCGCTTTCTAACCGGTCTGGTGAGGGCGATGGTTCCGCTGGGGAGTACAGTTTGTTGCCTCCCTGGTGTCTGGGTCAAGGATGTCACTGAGTGGCTGCAGGACATTCTGAGGGGGGAGGGTGAACAGGCAGAGGTTGTGGTCCATATCGGTACCAATGACAAAGGTAGAAAGAGGAATGAGGTCCTGCAGGCAGATTTTAGGGAACCAAGAAAGAGATTAAAAAGCAAGACCTCAAAAGGTAGTAATCTCCGGATCACTCCCGGTGCCAAGTGCAAGTGTGTACAGAAATAGGAGGATAGAACAGATGAATGCATGGCTGGAGAGATGGTGCAGGAGGAGGGCTATAGATTCCTGAGGCATTGGGACTGGTTCTGGGGGCGGTGGGACCTGTACAAGCCAGACGGGTTGCACCTCAACAGGGCTGGGAACAATATCCTCGAGGGGAGGTTTGCTAGTGCTGTTAGGGAGGGTTTAAACTAGCTTGGCAGGAGGATGGGAACCTGAGCATAGATTCAAAAGGGAGAGAAGCAAAGCTGGAAATGGAAGGCAGTAAATTAGTAAGTGAGTTTGGAAGGCAGAGGAAACAAAGGCTAGAAAATAGACAACAAAGGGTTTGGCAGTGCTTAATGGTATATACTCCAATGCAAGGAGTCTAGTAAATAAGGCAGATGAGCTGAGGGCACAGATAGACATGTGGAAGTATGATAGCATAGCTATTACTGTAACATGGCTATAAGGGCAGGAATGGCAGCTGAATATTCCTGGTTACAGGATTTTCAGACAAGACAGAGAGGGGGATAAAAAAGGAGGGGGGCTCGCAATATTAGTTAAAGAAACAATTAAAGCTGTGAGGAGAGATAATGGGCTGGATTTTGTCACTGGGCGGGCTGGGGTCGTGTAATCCGCTTTTCGTGTTAGCCACCCGATTCTAAATCGATGTGGGAGAATGATGCGATTTTAACTTAAGTGGGCAATTGAGTTCCAGCGTGTGGGAACCCATGGCCCAATTCGTTTTTTCAGTCCGAAACTCGCCTCCGATGACGTCGTCATTGCTGCTGCATTTGAGGTCTGCAACAAGCCTTGCTTCTTCTGCAGACTACCAACCTTTTGGCCTTTCATGTTAGAGGGACCTGGAGGCAGAATGACGAGCGAGAGATCTAGGTCTACTCCCAGGTTTGATGACGTTGCCCTGCAAGCTTTAGCGGAGGGAGCAAGAGCCAATAAAGAGGTGCTCTTCCCTTCTTCAGGGAGGAAGAAGCCTCCCCAGCAGACCAAGGCTGTGTGGATCCAGGTGGCCAGGAGGTAAACTCTTTGTCGATAACTCGCAGAACCTGGCTTCACTGCAGGAAGAGGTTTCATGACCTTCTGCGCACTGGAAAAGTGAGTATGACTTTCCCATCACCCTCAATCTGATCCCCATTGCCTCTCCTCACCAGCACTCAGCTTTAGCAATCTCTTCCTCCACATCCCACTTGACACTGACATCTATGCACCCTTACCCATTCCCTCTCTCTCTATGGTCACATTCACCTAATTATTCGACTATGCAGCCCTCACACTCCCTATCACTGTGATGCTATGAAAACAACTTACAACACACAGGGAGGGCCCTTGGTCTTGCCACCTCACTCCATCTTTGTCTCCTTCTAAGCATCTATGCTATGGATTCTCTACACTCACTCCTTCATTCTCACTCAAACTCCACCTGTCTCCTTCATTGCAGGAAAGAGAGCTCACAATAAGAGAGAAAGAGCGAGGACAGGAGGAGGGCCACCCTCAGTAGTCCAGCTCACCCCCTGGGAGGATGCGGTCCTGGAGATCGTGGGAGTGGAGGACGATGCACAAGTGGGGGGACGGACAGATGGGTGCATCACAGCAAGCTGGTGACAGAATAGTTTTCCATCTCTCTCACTGACATTGCTTGAGTCGCTGATAATGATTCTGAAACTCTAACAGATGGACTTATGATCTTCTGCAATAGGCAATGTGCATGTAACCTTGACCTCACATCTCTAACTCTTTCCTTTACTCCCCACAGGACCATCGCAAGCACCCATCCCCACTAGCCAGGAGGAAGAGCCTGAGCATCCAGACTCCTCAGAGTAAGCTGCAACCTCTGAGGGCGCAGCGTCAGCAGAATTCAGCGCACCCAGCACCAGCGCACTCACACCTCGGTGGAACCTTCGTGAGATAGTGCAGTGTTGTCACCTGGTGTATCACAGCTCACAAGTGAGCATCAGCAGATTGTGCAGACAGGGACAGCAGTGGAGAGTCCTAGTTGGAGGGCGCAGGACTCTCCCAGCTCGGCTCAGCTGCATGTTGACCCGCTGCCTCTGGGTCCATCCACAAGGTCAGCGGTGCTGGAACTCCAGGAACAGATGCAGGAGTCTCTGGCAGGTTTTGTCTCCAGGGTCGCTGCGAGTGTGGAGCGAATGGAGGAGTCCATTGCGAACATGAGCAGAGCCTTTGTGGAGTCATTGGCGCATGAACACATCACCATGGAAAGGATGGCAACCTCCATGGGGGTGATAAGTCGCCAGAGTGCAAGAAAACATGGTGAGTGTTCTGAATAGAATGACAATTCTAGAGGAGCGATGGTCAGCTATTGAACAGAGAAACTAGACCTTCATGGAAGTCCTTCTGAGTAGGACTGCCAGTGCAGATACGGGTCCCCATGGCCCCCCTGATGTGCAGCAAGGTGCTCTCAAGCCACTTGCAAGCGCTGAGGGGGACCTGACCCATGAGAGGGAAGTTGGTGGCAGACATCAAGGAAGTGGGAGCTCCTCTCCAAGCGCTCACACTTCTATGCCACTGCAGAGCCCTCGGTCAGAGCCCCACCGGAGTCCCCACCCAACTGAGATCGGCGTCTCAACCCCTGCACAGCCGCAGGAGCAGCAGACTGTTGGCGAGCCCTCACAGGTTCGCAACCCCAGAGGACACCCACCAACGTGTCGAGACAGGAGCAGCAAGAAGAACTGAGCAAGGGGCCTCCACATCTGCTGAAGCCACAGGGGAAGCACCACGTAGGAGCACGCGTAAGAGAAAGATACTGCACAAATAGTCACAAGGGTAGTCACTTGGTGAAATTTGATGTTTAATGTTAAAAAGCCATCAGATGGTTACTGTAAATAAAAAATCTGATGGCTACTGCTGCAGTTTGTGGCGTGTGTCGTTTTGCTAATGGGACTTCCACATTGTGGGCTTAGGATTACTTGCAATTGTCAGTATGGTGGTCAAATTGTTAGGAATCCGCTGGTTCTTGGCCATTGTCGAAGCTCTGGTAAGAAGCTGCGAGGCAAAAGTGCTCGATTGGCTAGGCCTAAGCAAATCTGGCCAAGATGAGTGCGTTCCTTGCATCCCGGGCAGCAATGTTCTCGCGTACTGCTGCCGCTGATTGATGGGCCTCTGCAAGATGTTCGTTTTCGCTCTCCTCCTCCTCCTCCTTCTCCTCATCTGAGGAGGATATGGTGAGGAGCCACTTGGTCCTCAGGAGTCTGCAAGCCACGACGCTGTGCCATGTTGTGAAGTGCACAGCATACCACGACGATTCTGGAGACCCTGGCTGCTGAGTATTGCAGGGCTCCACCTGACCTATCCAGGCATCTGAAGCGCATCCAGCAAACCGATGTTTTGCTCGATTATGGATCTGGTGGAAATGTGGCTGGAGTTGTAGCTCTCCTCAGCTTCGTTGGATGGGCTCCTCAGCGGCATCATTAGCCACGTCTTCAGGGGGTAGCCCTTGTCTCCAAGTAGCCATCCGTTAAGTTGGTCTGGCGGACTGAATAGCGGAGGCGCACTAGACTGGCGCAGTATGAAGGAGTCATGGCAACTGCCAGGGTACTTGGCACAAACATGCAAAATTTTCTTCTTGTGGTCACACACCAGCTGAACGTTGAGGGAGTGGATGCCCTTGCAGTTGACAAAAATACCTGGATTGCGATGGGGTGCCTTAAGGGCCACACGTGTGCAGTCAACGACGCCCTGCACCCTTGGAAAGCCTGTCAGATTAGCTAATCCAACCGCACGCGGCGTGACACTTGCTTGATCCTTGGTGAAATGGATGTGATTGTGCACGATGGCAAAGAGGGCATCGGTTACCTGTGTGATGCAAGTGTGCGCGGCCGCCTGGGAGATGCCGCTGATGTCTGCTGCTGATCCCTGGAATGAGCCGGAGGCAAAAAAGTTGAGTGCGGTGGTGTCTTTGACGGCCACTGGTAAGGGGTGTCCACCTGGTCCTCTGGGCTCCAGGTCTTGTTGCAGCATTGCGCAGATGTCACCCACTACCTCTCGCGAAAATCGGAGCCGCCTTTGGCACTGCTGCTCAGACATGTTGAGGTAGCTGACCCTGTGTCTGTAAACCCTGTTTGGGGGGTATCTCCTGCGCCGACGGGCTTCCATGCGCTGGCCCCTTCTGACCTGTGCAGCTTCAGGTGGGTGAGCAGCAGCTTGGAGCTCCTGTTGTTGCTGCTGTTGTTCATGGTTCTGCTGGTGCCGCGGCTGGTCTTCGTCCTCATCTGATGTCCAGAAGGGAAGGAAATAAATGGCTCCCATGCTTCTAGTATATGCCTCAGTTGAGGAAGCGCTCAGTCAAGGTGGCGAGAGGGGTTTCCCAGGAGGTCACACTGGAGATGCGTGTCAGGCTCCAAACTTCCACAGCTGTGGTTATGCCTTCTAAAAGTTCCCCCAGACCTGAGACAACAAAGTCCTGCCACCTGCAAATGATAGCTGATCAAATATCCTATTTAATGGTGGAGCTGCAGCTAATAATCAGCAATCCAATTGTGCTCCCGCCAGGTTTCACCGTCGTGTTTCAGAGCAGGCGTGCTTCACGTGGGAAAAGGGTTAAAATCACAAAGGCCTTTCAAAATGGGATAATAGAGGCAATTTAGTGCTTGTTAAGGGCCTTAAGGGCCCATCCCGCCTCTTGAAGGTGGGACGGAGACGGGAGCAGTAAACACGATTTCTTGAAAATTGCTTGGAGGCGGGGTTGGGCCCGCCGCCACTTTTTGCAATTTTAACACCCCACACGCCTCCATTCCCACCTCCACAGCCCTGGGAAATTCGAGCCCAATATGTTAGAAGGATCATCAAATGAGGCCCTATGGGTTGAACTTAAGAACAACAAAAGGGGCAATCACACTGCTGGGAGTGTACTATAGACCCCCAAATAGTCAGAGGGAAATAGAAGAGCAAATATGTAGGCAAATTTCGGAGAAGTGCAAAAACAATAGGGCAGTGATAGTAGGGGGTTTCAACTACCCTAACATTAACTGGGATAGAATAAGTGAAAAAGGTATAGAGGGCGCAGAATTCTTCAAATGCATTTAGGAGAACTTTTTTAGCCAGTACGTAGCAAGTCCAATAAGAGAGGGGGCAGTTCTGGGCTTAGTTTTAAGGAATGAAGCTGGGCAGGTGGAAGGGGTATCGGTGGGAGAGCAATTTGGTGGTAGTGATCATAATTCAGTTAGATTTAGTGTATTTATGGAAAAGGACAAAGATAGACCAGGAGTAAAAGTTCTCAACTGGGAAAAGGCCAATTTTTCTAAGCTGAGATGTGATTTATCAAAATGTGGACTGGAAACAACTACTTGAAGTATCAGAGCAGTGGGAGGCATTCAAGGAGATAGTGAAGGTTCAGAGCAAATATGTTCCCACAAAGAAAAAGGGTGGGACTCCCAAATCTAGAGCTCCCTGGATGTCATGGGGCATACAGGGTAGGATAAGGCACAAAAGGGAAGCTTAGGTCAGATACCGAGAGCTAAATACTGCAGAAAGCCTAGAGGAGTATAGAAAGTGCAGGGGTGAAATTAAAAAGGAAATTAGAAAAGCAAAGAGATGACATGAAAAAATATTGTCAAGTAACATTAAGGAAAACCCAAAGATGTTTTATAAATACATAAAGAGCAGGAGGATAACTAAAGAAAGAGTAGGACCTATTAGAGACCAAAAAGGAAGCTTGTGTGTGAAGGCGGAAGACGGGGGTTTGGTTCTTAATGAATACTTTGCGTCTGTCTTCACAAAAGAGAGGGATGATGCAGACATTGTAGTTAAGGAGGAGGAGTGTGAAATATTAGATGAGATAAACATAATGAGAGAGGAAGTATTAAGGGGTTTAGCATCTTTGAAAGTAGATAAATCGCCAGGCCCAAATGAAATGTATCCCAGGCTTTTAAGAGAAGCAAGGAAGGAAATAGTGGAGGTTCCGACCATCATTTTCCAATCCTCTCTGGCTACAGGTGTGGTGCCGGAGGACTGCTAATGTTGTACTATAGTTTGAAAAGGGACAAAGGGATAATTACAAGCCAGTCAGCCTAACCTCGGTGGTGGGCAAATTATTGGAAAAAATTCTGAGGGACAGTATTAATCGTCATTTAGAAAGGCACGGATTAATCAAGGACAGTCAGCATGGATTTGCTATAGGAAGGTCGTGTCTGACTAACTTGATTACATTTTTTGAGGCAGTAACAAGGAGGGTCGATAAGGGTAGTGCGTTTGATGTAGTCAACATGGATTTTAGCAAGGCTTTTGAGAAGGTCCTACCGACTGGTCAGAAAAGTAAAAGCCTATGGGATCCAAGGGAAAGTGGCAAGTTGTATCCAAAATTGGCTCAGTGGCAAGAAGCAAAGCGTAATTGTGCTACCTTTCAGATGAGATATTAAACCAAGGCCTCGTCTGCCCTCTTGGATGGACGTAAAAGATCCCATGGCACAATTCAAAGAAGAGTAGGTATGTCCTCCTGGTGTTCTGGCCAATATTTATCCCTCAACCAACATCACTAAATCAGATTATCTGGTCATGTATCTCATTGCTGTTTGTGGGGCCTCGCTGTGCACAAATTGGCTGCTACGTTTCCCTACCTTGCAACAGTGACTACACTTCAAAAATACTGCATTAACTGTAAAGCGCTTTGGGATGTCCTGAAGTTGTGAAAGGTGCTATAAAAATACAAGTAATTTATTTTTCCTTCATCTTTTCCATTGACTTCAATGCAATTTTAAAGCATTTGTAGCAAAATGAGAAATAAATATAGTAAAAATTTAAGGAGTAGTTTTACAATCTTGATTTTGAGCTAGAAATCAGTGTTACAGTAAAGTACAATCTATAATTACATTACTGTAAATATTAATATTTTTACATGGAGAATTTTACTTGAATTATACAAACATTAAATATACAAAAGACACGATGTAAGCAACGTACCAGGAGAAACTGAGAAAATTCTTGGTATTTAAGATGATTTTTCTTATCCTTTCCAAAGTGCAGATCCACAAACTCAGAATTCCAGTTAAATGGGATATGCTGGTGAATAGCAGTTTGGCTAAATATTTGCTGGATGTCATCTATATATCATGATGAAATATATGGATTAATGTATAATTCTAAGAAAAACATTTCATGCTACCTGTAATTGAAGACAGAAATAACTATTCTATTAACCTCCTAAGGCATTGTGTTAAGTTATTTGGAGTCAAATTCATATTAAGGTCAAACACCTGTCAGACTAAACTCTCTCTTCCGTGATATTCATATACCATGACTTATGTTAAATGCTTGTAGTGACTAACCTATCAAATTCATAGTTTAACAATAAGTGCCCTTCAGCCATACTCCAGAAAAATTATACCAGTCAATTCTCATTGCAACATCAAAAATATTTAGAAGTTGCTGGAGACACTGTACATATGTTTTAGTAAAACTATACTTAGAAAAAAAATCTATATTTGTACAACATACATTATTGACTGAATGCAACATTTCACAAACCATAGAAAAACAGGATTCTTTTTCAATCTTTTAAATTGAAGGTATTCAGAATATTTATTCAAGGGTTTTACTGATGCTATAGTTTTACTTCTATGCTGCAGAAGTAACTGAAGCTAGAGAATTTACCTAACTAACTGCATTAACTGAACATTTTCCTGATTTACTTAAATTTTACTGAATACATACCTCTAGTTACGCATAATCATAAAACTATTATGTTAAGAATTGCAACAGATTATGGGCCTAGAAATTTGATGGTGCCACGCAAGTTTTTCAGGCGCTAAATGGGTGCCTGAGCTTCCAATATCGTAGACAGGAAATACGTGCTCATTACTAGCCAGAATTGCTCTGTACGGCATGTTAGTATAGGCAAAAAATAGGTGGCATGGGGCCACGCCTGAAACAGGAGTTAAGCCCATTGCATATGTAAATAAGGGGCCTGCCACGTGTTTGAAGCCCCCTGCGCAAAATTGGGTTCCCCTGCCGGGTGCGTTCAGGAAATCCAGGTCTACATGTGGCCTAACCAGTGATCCTTAAAGGGACTGCTGCAAGCCACCACTAGAGGTAAGTTTGTTAAGAATACTTACCAGAATGTACATTAAAACCACGGTCTGCTGCCGAACTCCCCCCTCCTCCTCTTGATCGACCCCCTCATTCTGATGTCCTGATCACCCCCCCACCGCCCCCCACCCACTCCCTGCCCCCCCCACACCCCACCCCATCCCTCCACCCATCCCCCTCCCCCACCCTCCTCCTCCCCTCCCCCCCTCCTCTCCCCCTCCCCCCTCCTCACCCCCTACCCTCCCCGTCCCCCCTCCTCACCACCCTACCCTCCCCCTACCCTCTCCTCACCCCCCTACACTCCCCCTCCCCTCTCCTCACCCCCCTACCCTCCCCCTCCCCTCCTCACCCCCCCACCCTCCGCCTCCCCCTCACCCCCCTACCCTCCCCCTCCTCACCCACTACCATCCCCCCTCCCCTCCCCCTCCCCGCTCACCCTCCTCACCCCCTCCCCCCATCACCCCGCTCCCCCCTCCTCACCCCCTACCTCCCCCTCCCCCCTCCTCACTCTCCACACCCCCCTACCCTCCCCCTCCCCCCTCCTCACCCCCCTACCCTCCCCCTCCCCCCTCCTCACCCCCCTACCCTCCCCCTCCCCCCTCCTCACCCCCTCCTCACCCCCCTACCCTCCCCCTCCGCCCTCCCCTACCCTCCCCCTCCCCCCTCCTCACCCCCCTACCCTCCCCCTCCCCCCTCCTCACCCCCCTACCCTCCCCCTCCCCCCTCCTCACCCCCCTACCCTCCCCCTCCCCACCCCCCTCCTCACCCCCCTACCCTCCCCCAGCTCACCCCCCTACCCTCCCCCCTCACCCCCCTACCCTCCCCTCTCTACCCTCCCCCCTCCCCCCTCTAATCTCCTCCCTCACCCCCCTACCCTCCCCCCTCTACCCTCCCCCCTCTCCCCTCCTCACCCCCCTACCCTCCCCCTCCCCCATCCTCCTCTCTCCCCTCCCCCCCTCCCCCCTCCTCCCCCTCCGCCTCCCCCCCTACCGTCCGCTCCTCTCTCCCCCCCTCCCCCTCCCCTCTCCCCCCTCCCCCCCTTCCTCCTCCCCCCTCTCCCCCTTCCTCCTCCCCCCTCTCCCCCCACCCCTCCCCCTCTCCCACCCCTCCCCTTCTCTCCCCCTCCCCAGCCCACCCCTCCCCCTCTCTCCCCCCACGCCCACCCCTCCCCCTCACCCCTCCCCCTCTCTCCCCCACCCCTCCCCCTCTCCCCCTCCCGCCCACCCCTCCCCCTCTCCCGCCCACCCCTCCCACCCCTCCCGCCCACCCCTCCCCCTCTCTCCCCCCGCCCACCCCTCCCCCTTCCGCCCACCCCTCTCTACCCCTCCCCCCTCTTCTCTCCGCCTCCCCCCACCCCCCTCTCTCCCCCTCCCCCTCTCCCCTCCACCCCTCTCCCCCACCCCTCCCCCTCTCTCCCCCTCCCCTTCCCCTCCCCCTCCTCTCCCCCTCCCCTTCCCCTCCCCCTCCTCTCCCCCTACCCCCCTTCCCCCTCTCCTCCCCCTCTCTCCCCCACCCCTCCCCCTCTCTCCCCCACCCCTCCCCCTCTCTCCCACTACCCCCCACTACCCTCCCCCTCTCTCCCCCTACCCCCCACCCCTCCCCCTCTCTCCCCCTACCCTCCACCCCTCCCCCTCTCTCCCCCTACCCTCCACCCCTCCCCCTCTCTCCCCCCTCCCCTCCACCCCTCCCCCTCTCTCCCCCTACCCTCCACCCCTCCCCCTCTCTCCCCCTACCCTCCACCCCTCCCCCTCTCTCCCCCTCCCCCTCTCTCCCTACCCTCCCCCTCTCCCTGTACCCTCCCCCTCTCTCCCCTACCCCCCTCTCCCCCCCCCCTCCCCTACCCTCCCCCTACCCCCCACCCCTCCTCCCCCTACCCCCCCACCCCCCTCCCTCTCTCCCCACTCCCCCCACCCCTCTCCCCCCCCTCTCTCCCCCTACCCCTCTCTCCTCCTCCCCCCACCCCCCCTCTCCCCCCTCCCCGTCCCCTCCCCACTCCCCCCCCGTCCCCTCCCCACTCCTCCCCCTCTCTCCCCCCTCTCTCCCAACTCCCCCCCACCCCCCCTCCCGTCCCCCTCCCCCTCTCTCCCCCCTCCCCCCCCACCCCTCTCTCCCCCCTACCCCTCTCTCCCTCTCCCCCCACTCTCCCCCTCCCCACCCCTCCCCCTCCCCCTCCCCCCCACCCCCTCACCACCCCTCTCTCCCTCTCCCCCCCACCCCTCCCCCTCTCTCCCCCCACCACCCCTCCCCCCCCACCACCCCACCCCCTCTCCCCCCCTCTACCCACCCCCTCCCTCCCCCCCTCTCCCCCCCACCCCTCCCCCTCTCTCCCCACCCCTCCCCCTCCCCTCCCCCCTCCCCCCTCTCTCCCCACCCCTCCCCCTCCCCTCCCCCCTCCCCCCTCCCCCCTCTCTCCCCACCCCTCCCCCTCCCCTCCCCCCTTCCCCCTCTCTCCCCACCCCTCCCCCTCCCCTCCCCCCTTCCCCCTCTCTCCCCACCCCTCCCCCTCCCCTCCCCCTCTCTCCCCCCTTCCCCCCTCTCTCCCCCCTTCCCTCCCCCCCCGCAATAAAATAGAAAAAGCTGCGACATTAAATGCAATACCAGGGACACCACTAAATCATTTAAACCTTCGGACTTGCATTATCAGCTTTTATGTAGTTGTCAACACTTAACAGCAAGCACCAACATCTTACAGTACTTTCATTGCACAGGTGCAAGAACTAGTCAAACCCGCTTTCAGGTCTCTGTTTCACATTATCCTTTTGAGTGCAGTAACCTTATGGCAGTAAGTCTGTTCCATAACAGAACCGACCAGACCAAGTTATACAGGTACACATTTTTACAGGGTCAGATAAAAGCTGAAAAATACTGTTAACAGATGGATTAATTTACACAAATAAAATTACAAATAAAACTAACATGCAGAGAAAATATTAGCCAAATAAGTCGACTGCATACCCTAACTTAACTAGTAACAGACGAAGCCAGGAATTTATCTATCTTTTGCTTAAAAACAATGCCCAGAATTTCACATTAGTTTATGCCTAAAACTTAGATCATGAGGGAGAAAAAATTTAGATCTTAAGCGACATGGAGAAATATTTTGTGATTATCTATACTGAGATGATATTGAAAGGGTTAGGTTTTAATTTATATTTTTATTTTGGCAAAAGCAATTTTATATGTTATGCAACAAACATCTACAGGAAACTCTTTTTTTAAATTCGGCACCGGCGTGGTGCCGGATCATCAAAAAGTCCGGATTACAGAGAAGTATACTTACCAAGGTACGAGAGCCCCGCACACGGCCACAGGTGCAGGAGCCCCGGTTACACGGCACTTGTGCAGGAGTCCCAGTTACACGCCACAGATCCAGGAGTCTCTGTTGCACGGCCACAGGTGCAGGAACCCCGGTTACACGGCCACTAATATATAGTAAAACTTACCTGAACCTACTGAATTTTGCCGGTTAAAAGAGAGTTTCCTATAATTGGACAGATATGGGTGCTCACATAAAAGTGGTATTATCAGTATAGTGTAGCAAGAATTTGCAACCACTCAGCAAACCCCTGATTAGTGTTTCAACATTTATACCATTATCATGTACCACTAACTCAGGCATCGATTATTTTTTTTTGTTGCTAATATTGCCTATATTTCACTTAACTAAACTCTGCCAAAACATAATTACAAGTCTGAAGGCGGTCTTGGTAATGGCATTTTAAACATACTTGTGCCAGCAAATGCATGAACTGATTACTGATGATGTGATTACTTCATCATTCTAAATTAACTGCAATCCAACTTTCTTTCAGCGTAACATAATATGACACTTTGATTTTGATGGTTTACAAGCAGCAGGAGGAACAATGAATTACAGAATTATGGTTAGAGAAAAACAAGAAGTTTGACCAAGAAAAAGTCAGTAACATTCTATCTTAGAATTCACTTTTAGTTTCTGATAAGTAAACTTTGTAACCAGGTCAATAATAAAATACATTTTGTCTTCTATTTGTGCAATAAACCCTCTCAGAAAGACTTTCATTTTAAAAGATAGCTGCAGTCACTCAAAAGCGGATGTAGAGTGAGCCATTGCAGGATTCAAGGTAGGGAGGGGGCCATTCATAGCTTCTCCCAGATCTGCAAGACAATCCATTAATAGATTTAGTAAATAACAATTTCTCGAAAAAGGGTAACTGCATAGCAGCATGTGACTTCTCCTGACATCTGCCTCACCATGGAAATGATCCCAATCCTACAGCAGAAGCTAATCCGAGGAAGCCAATGGAATACTTTGCTTTAGTTTTTTCTTATAAAGTAAAATATACTGGTTGACATATGGCATGAAGAACACATCCAATATTGTAGGCACTACAGTAATGATTCACTAAATGCATTTAGAAAACAGGAATAAAAATGGTTTTAAAATGAAAAATAGGAATATCACTGTTTACAAAATGAAAAGAAAAAAAATGAAGGAAATCCACAGTGGTTAGTTAGCATGGGGAAAGCAATAAGTTAATATTTCAGATGTAACCCTTTGGGATTCTGATGAAAGGCTACTGTAACATTTGCATATTGATTTATCATTGGCCCGCAGGCATCTGTAAGGAATACCTATTATATTCACATGTGATCACATGCTGAGTTGTCATTGGCTTGCAGGCATCTGTAAGGACTGCTATTGTTTAGAAGACCCAGGGGGTCCTGACTCCATCTTGTCCACACGGTGCTGTACTGCTGTGAGTCAGATCAGACCTGATGCTTCATTAAAAGAGTTTAAATTGTAATACTCCGTTGTCCTGCAATTTATTATTTTTGTACAAAGTGTGCAAAACAAGAGAGTTACATTGAAAATGCAAACCTATCTTTCACTCTTGAGCATTCAATGGCAGGCTGTCTAAATTCTTGTTTTACTTTAGACTTCCAACATTTTTAGTCTTGTTTATTATCTCCACTATTAACCGACACTTTTCTAGTAGTACACACCAAAGCTGACTTCTTCTATGCCATTCTTGTCAAATAGCTGGAAAGCAACAATGTATAAGGCATCTGGTGCACGCAAAACAGACTCAAATGCAAGAAAATCTTGAAAGGAGATCAGCCTGCAAATATAAAGGAAACTATGTTATTGCAATATACAAATAAGAGACATTCATTAAAGTAGAAACGGGGGCCAAATCCTCAAATAAAATATTGCTTCACTGCAGTGTTTCAAGCCTTAGACAGTAAGGAAAACCCGCAGGAGGAATGTATTGCTTCGCAAAGATTCCAGGCCCTGGACTGCAATTAAGTGTTACAGTAAAAATCCCCTTTGGCTTTAAAAAGCTAATAAAAATTAATTTAACTTTAATTTACGCAGAAACCAGCTGTTATGCAATAGACGTACATTATTAGTGAATGATTGAGATGTGCCTGTAGTGATGCAGGTGTTCGGCAGTATTTAAATAAGGGAACCTTCCCCTGACACTGGATATTCCAGCAGGGTCAGTAGAAGAGGTTCCCAGCAGGCAGATCCTAGCACTTACACCAGGATCTTCGAGAAATTTCACAAAGTCAAAACATAACATAATACATAGTATTAATGAGAAGATCAAAATATATTGCCACATTAGGGCCCCATGTTTTCCTCTCAGCATTCCCCTCACTCTAGCACAAGTCAGGCATACTTCAGTAGAATTTAGCCTGTTTTCCAGCTTCCGCTCATATAAATAGACTTTAAACAGGTAGGACTACTATCTGGGAATTAGCACACGCATCAGGTTGTTGACGGAAGCTGTGGGCTGCTGCAGACCTCAAGGGCCTATTACAGTGCAAATTCCAGCAGTTTTTGCGCTATTTGACTGATGTCAGAGACCACAGTGGAGTCCTGCTGCGTAGTAGAAGGTTAATAGAAAATAAATCATACCTGAAGAGGCAGCTTCACAACCTCTAATGCCCAATTTCCTTAGAGACTATTCTTTTCTGGCATCCATTGGGTAGAGACCCAGAAAATTACATGTGAGCATTACGACTTCACTCCCATGTCAAGTTAAATGCACCCACTTGTTTCAGGCTGGGGAAACCCAGGAAATGTGCATCACACACAAAAGGGCAGAGACCTGGCATTTCCTGTCTCTGAACCCTTTTCCTCTACCTAACGTCCCAGAAGCTGCCGTACATTGGGCATTTGGCAGAGGAAAATTGACCACCATCTGCCAAAGGTTTTTAAACTGGGATCCCTGAAGGATTCCCACATTTCTGTATTTGTTGACTTTGTGGCTGATCGCCACCTAAACGGGCGCAATCCACTTTTCTGTCCGTGGACAATAAATCAGGCACCTTGCCTTTAAGAGGCATGCTGCCTTTAAGGCATTTCAAAGGAGTGGGCATCGCCCTCAGTGTGTATATAAAAGCGTGGGCGTCGCCCTCATTGAGGTTCCGGTTTTAGCAGAGAGAGGAGCTGGAGCAGCCATCTCTCAAGAGAATGTAATAAAAAGCCATGTGTTTCTCAGATAGGTTCAGCCTCCATTCGTGTTCCGCGGCAGCCTCAACATTGGTGACCCCGACGCTCAGAACGTATTCCGAGCACTGCAATGGCGGACACGAACGCAGTTTCCGTGAAACTGCCGGAGTTTTGGGAAAACCAGCCCGAAGCCTGGTTCCTCCAAGCTGAGTCCCGATTCCGGCTGCGACACATCACCACAGATGGGACGAAGTATGACTACCTCGTCGCATCACTCGGTAGCTCCACAGTCACGAAGGTCTGGATAGCGCTGCAGAACTCACCAGAGGAGGGCAAGTATGCACATCTTAAGGCCGCGCTCCTTAAAAAATTTACGACCTCGACATACCAGCGAAACTGCCGCCTCCTCGACCTTCCAGGCCTCGGTGACGCCTCACCGTCAGATCTCCTCTCCCACATGCTCTCACTCACCGACGAGAGCCCACCCGGGTCCCTTTTCCGCACGCTGTTCATCCGCCAGCTACCTCCCAGCATCCGTCCAGCGATCGTGGCGTCCGGCCTCACGGACCTAGAAGCCCTGGCCGACGAGGCCGACAAGCTGCTGTCCGCTCACTCCAACCGCGACGTCGCTCCGGACCTGCCAGCCACAGCCTGGGCGCGCCCCTCACCGGCCACCACGCAGCCACAAGGCCCAGCCACGGGGCCTTCGCGCCCCACAAACCCGGGCTACTGTTACTACCACGCACGGTTTGGCGCCAGGGCACAACGGTGCACACCTCCCTGCTCCTTCAAGTCCGCCCCCGTACCAGCCCCCGCGATGGCCGTGGGCCACGCGGGTTCCCTGCTGTACGTCACGGATGACAAAACCGGCCGCCGGTTCCTGTGCGACACTGGAGCTCAGCTCAGCACAGCATTATCCCGGCCTCCGCCCTCGACATCCTAAAGGGCGAACGAGGACAGGCGCTGGCTGCCGCTAACGGTTCGGATATCCGGACGTACGGCACCCGCACAGTCACCCTCGACCTTGCTGGTCGCTGCTACCGATGGGAGTTCATTACTGCCAAGGTACTCTCCCCTCTCATCGGCGCAGATTTCCTGTGCGCACACGGCCTACTGGTAGACATCCCTCGACACCGCCTCGTGGACATGAACACCATGTCCCCCATCCTGGGCGCCAAAGCCCCCCGTCAACCCGCCGACATGGCGTCACAGTGCCACGCCCGGGCCACGGATGACTACTCAGCACTCCTGGCCGAATTCCCGGCCCTCACCAACCCGACCTTCTCTGCGGAGGTCGCCAAACACGGGGTGGAACACTTCATCCCCACTACAGGCCCCCCAGTGTACGCCCACGCCCGCTGGCTGGACCCGGCCAAACTGGAGATCGCGCGGACCGAGTTTGCCACTAGGGAACAGCTCGGCATCATCCGCTGCTCCAACAGTCCCTGGGCCTCCCTACTCCACATCACCCCCAAACCAGGTGGGGGTTGGCGCCCCTGCGGGGATTACCGCCGCCTCAACGACGCCACCACCCCTGATCGGCCGCTCAGTCTTTTCCAAAGTCGACCTGGTGCGCGGCTACCACCAAGTCCCTGTCCACCCCGCGGACGTCCCCAAGACGGCCGTAATCACCCCCTTCGGGCTTTTCGAGTTCCTGCGGATGCCCTTTGGCCTCAAAAACGCGGCCCAGGCATTCCAACGGCTCATGGACTCGGTCCTTCGGGACCTGATGTTCCTGTTCGTCTACCTGGACGACGTCCTGGTAGCCAGTTCCTCCAAGCAGGAACACCTCGAACATCTTCGCATCCTGTTCGGGCGCCTCAGCGACCACGGGCTCATTCTCAGCCCAGCCAAGTGCCAGTTCGGCCTGGACAAGATCGATTTCCTCGGCCACCACATTACCCATGCTGGGGCCATTCCCCTGCCCACCAAGGTGCAGGCCGTTCAGCAATTTCCCCGCCCCACCACCATCAAAGGACTCCAGGAGTTCCTCGGGATGGTGAACTTCTACAACCGCTTCATTCCCAAAGCGGCGTCCCCTCATGAGGCCTCTGTATGAAGCCCTCCGGGGCAGGAGCGGCAAGATGGCGGTCGAATGGACGGCAGACGTATCAGCCGCCTTCAACTCCACCAAGACCGCGCTCGCCGATGCCACCCTGCTCGCGCACCCACGGCCCAATGCCAGAGTAGCGCTCACCACGGACGCCTCCGACCACGCGGTCGGCGCCGTGTATGAGCAGTGGGTCGACGGCGCCTGGCAACCACTTGCCTTCTTCAGCCGCCAACTACGCCCCCCGGAGGTCAAGTACAGCACCTTCGACCGCGAGCTTCTCGCGCTGTACCTGGCGGTCCGCCATTTTCGGTTTTTGCTGGAGGGTCACCCCTTCACTGCGTTTGTCGACCACAAACCCTTGACATTCGCAATGGCAAAGACAACCGACCCCTGGTCCACCAGGCAGCAGCGCCAGCGTCCGAGTTCACCACGGACATCCAACATGTCTCTGGCCGAGACAACGTGGTAGCCGACTGCCTCTCCCGCCCCGCCATCCACACCGCACACCTGGCAGTTGACTACGCTCAACTCGCAGCAGACCAGCTCACGGACCCTGATCTGCTCTCCGCACCTACCAACCTACCAGGGCTACGTCTGGCCGACGTCGCCTGCGGCCCGACCGCAGTCACGGTCAAGTGCGACATATCCCTATCTCAACCTCGGCCCGTCGTCCCAGCGCCGCCGGGTATTCGAGATTCTCCACAACCTCTCCCACCCCGGCGCCCGCGCATCCATCAAATTGGTAGCCAACTGCTTTGTCTGGCGCGGCCTTCGCAAGGATGTGCGTACTTGGGCCAACTCCTGCCTAGCCTGTCAACGGGCCAAGGTGCAGCAACACACGAAAGCACCCCTCGAGGAGTTCACCGTCCCTTCACGTAGATTCGACCACATCCACGTGGACATCGTCGGGCCCCTGCCGCCGTCGCAAGGCCACACGCACTTGCTGACGATCGTCGACCGCACCACGCGCTGGCCCAAGGCAATTTCACTGACCTCTACCACCACCGCCGACATCGCCAGAGCTTTCGTCAGCACCCGGGTCGCACGGTTCGGCGTCCCCTCCGACATGATGTCGGACAGAGGTCCGCAATTTACCTCTGAACTTTGGACCGCCATCGCACGCAATCTCGGGGTGACCATTCACCACACCACAGCGTACCACCCCCAAGCCAACGGACTGTGTGAGCGGTTCCACAGATCCTTGAAGGCATCTCTTCGAGCCAGCCTCCAGGACGGCGCCTGGACCAACCGACTCCCGTGGGTCCTCCTCGGCCTGCGCTCTGCGGTTAAAGAAGATCTCCAAGCATCGGCAGCAGAGCTCGTGTACGGCCAGCCGCTGCGCGTACCCGGCGAGTTCCTGCCCACCGCCACGACACCCTGGTCAGCCGACCAGCAACGCCACGACTTCGCCTCACCGGCGCTACAGTTCGCCCCGGTGCCCATTGCCCGGCACGGCGAATCCGCCTCACATGTCCCGCTAAGCCTGCACCAGGCACGGTTCGTTTTCATCCGGCACGACGCCCACCGCGGACCTCTTCAACCCCCATACGACGGGCCCTACAAAGTGCTACAGGCTGGGGACAAATTTTTCGCCCTACAAGTGGGTGACAGGACTGAAAAAGAGTCGGTTGACCGACTTAAGCCAGCACACTCGGAGCCCGGTGAGCAGGTCCCAGTAGCTCGTCCACCGCCACGCGGCTGACCTGCCCTCAAGCCAGTACACTCGGCTGCTCCACGCCTGGCTGTTCCACGTCCACCGGCGTCCTACAAGAGCCGCTTCGGCCGGCCCATCAGACCGCCGCACCGTCTCGTCCACACCTCCTAAGCGGATTCTGGGGGGAGCTGTGTGGCGGATCGCCACCTAAACGGGCGCAATCCACTTTTCTGTCCGTGGACAATAAATCAGGCACCTTGCCTTTAAGAGGCATGCTGCCTTTAAGGCATTTCAAAGGAGTGGGCGTCGCCCTCAGTGTGTATATAAAAGCATGGGCGTCGCCCTCATTGAGCTTCCGGTTTTAGCAGAGAGAGGAGCTGGAGCAGCCATCTCTCAAGAGAATGTAATAAAAAGCCATGTGTTTCTCAGATTGGTTCGGCCTCCATTCGTGTTCCGCGGCAGCCTCAACAACTTAACATTATTTTTGTTTCTGTAATTATAAATAAGGCATTTTCTGCAATGGCGAGCATTATTTTTGTATGGGTAGCCTTTCAGAAGTTAAGACATGGGGTCCTTGGGAGTGACAAAATTTGCAGAGGTTTCCTTACACAGAAAAATTTGACACTATAACATGAAGAAAAGAAGATATGTCTATTAATTTTTTTTAAATACAAAAAACAAGCAATTTTTTAAACCATAACAAATGTGCAGAGTGAAAGTAGGAGAATGTTTTCCTCCAGAATACTGCCAAAGCTAAATTACTCACAGCTACTTAAATAAATCAAAACATATTCTCAGAATGGATCAAAATAATTCTTCCCAAAAGAATATAAAGCAAGCAGTCAGTAATCTGGAAGTTAGTTCCATTTCGTCCTAATAGTTTCTGTAATAATCCATTTCAACTTCATTTAAAAACTATGTCTTAGTTCAGCCAACATCTGTGCAAATCTGATGGTGGTGGGGGGTCAGAGAGACAATGTTACACTCCCTTCTAATTAAGGCAGGAACCTCAGGCTATACTGCACGATACCATCAGCCTACTTACTAAATTTGATACAAATCAGCCAAAAAAAATTCAAGTTGAGATGATGTACACAACAAAAAAAGCACATAGGCAATGATTTTGGGTTTCACCAGAACAGAACCTTTAAACAAGGCAGTTATACAATGGTAGGGAATTTATATACTGAATTTATTATTAATCCACTGAAGATTTTAAAATCGCACAGTCACTTAAAATCAAGATAGCATGAAATTTCATCAGAACAAAATCTAAAGACTGCCACTCTAAAACATAGTAGTCAGATGCAGAATCCAATCTGCAACTCCCCTCACACAGCAATTTTACTGAGCGAAGAGTAAGTGCTTGCAAACTGAAAAAGGGAAGAGAAAAAAGGAGCAAGTTATGCCCAGCTGCTCCTGCACCCTTACAGTCACTAGATAAAATGGTAATGCAAAGGCTTGGCCACTCATCACAGCCTAAGACAACAGTTGGTGGGGAGCTAAAAACAAACCTCAGTGGTGAGATAAAGTTTGTTGGAAGTCCACTAATGCTGTATTTATATATAACAGGGTTGCCATGAGAGAAAGCACCTCCGCCCTCCAGCATCATCACCTCAACATAAACTAGATGGAAGTCGTGCTTCCAGTATCATGGTTATGCAACTCTTGGAGGTAGATTCTCCATGCATCACTAGAGGCAAAGTGAGAGTAAATAACTGCCAGAGAGCTCACTTATTTAAATCTCATCAGTATAAATAAGGGAGGCTAGAGTGCAATTTGTCATGGACTGCAGATCGGGGTGGGTAGGTAGGTAGGTGGTAGGAGGTAGCAACATCGCTCAGAGCAATGATTAGGAAGGCAAGTAGTACATTTCCAAACACTAGAATCACTGTTTCCACAATATTGCCGAGAACAGACTTCAACAACAACACAATTCATGAGATAAATGCCAGCATAGCAAGAGAATGCGAATCAAACCACAACGTACACCTGGCCCAACACCCCACCCTCGATGAAGATTGTCTTTACGACCACGTCCACATCCAAAGGCAAAGAATATCGATCTTTGCTAAAGCCCTGAAGGACGTCGCTTTTAACCGGGCCCATACCCAGACTCCAAGAGGACCCCCCCCGACCACCAGAGATCAGCGGGGTACATAGCAGGAACACTACAAAGACCACCACCACACCAACCGAGACCAGAGAGGATCCCCATGCAAAACAACAATATCAGACCTGCACCACTCCTGTCCCACGGGAATAGGACCGCTCCCAGCCAGACAGAGGGAGAGATGCACAGGACGTACACAATACCTCAGACAGAAACAATCCATTAAGAGACAATAAGCAGAAGTGCAGCAGCATCTACTTCCGCCTTATGGATCAAGGACTAATTAATAGAAAGAACTGTAACCGAATTGTATTAACTTTTGTAGACAACTGAGATGACATTTTTTTTCCCCACACTTAGACACGACAAACACATACCACTCTTTAACCTATCATAGTAAAAGATAAAACTTAACATGAAATCCTTATATATTTCGACCTGGAATATCCAAGGTCTACGCTCTTCAGTGCGAGAAGTGAAGAGTAGGACCCCAGAGTTCATAGATGAAACTAAAGATCTAGATATTATCATTTTACAGGAAACTTGGTATAAAGGAAAAGGACACACTGGCTGTCCCCAAGGGTACACTGAGCTGGTGGTCCCCTCCAATAAATTACCAAGTGTAACCCAAGGCAGAGACTCCGGAGGCATACTGATCTGGTTTAAAACAGAACTTAAGAATTACATCAAATTTATAAAAAAGGGCGAAAACCATTATGTGGCTCAAACTTGAGAGGGAGATTATCTCAAACACCCAAGATGTTTACATTTGCGCACTTTATATCCCTCCAATCGATTCCCCGTACTTCAAAGAGGACACCTTCTCCAACATGGAGGGAGAAATTATCCAATACCAGGCCCAGGGGAACGTGTTGATCTGTGGGGACCTCAATTCAAGAACGGGCGAAGAACCAGACTTCACCAATAATCAGGGAAACAATTACGTATTCGGGAATAACCACTTTGACATCCCTTCCCTTCCATACAGGCATAACTGCGACAAGCAGTCAAATACCAACGGTAAACAGCTACTACAGCTATGTCGAAACCTGGGTCTGTACATTGTCAATGGTAGGTTCATAGGAGACCTCCTAGGAAGATCGACCTATTGCTCACCTCTTGGCTGCAGCACAGTAGACTATATGATTACAGACTTAGACCCATCCTCTTTCAGAGCATTCACAGTCAAACCACAAACAGCACTGTCAGATCACAGTCAAATTACTATGTTTCTCAAAAAGACAGAAACAAACAACATAGAAACACAACCCAGTAAACTGTACAACACCAAAAAATCATACAGATGGGCCAAAAATGACACGGAAAAATACCAGAAAACAATTAGCAATGCATCAACTCAAGCTCTCTTAGACACCTTTCTGGATAACATATACACTCACAATAAAGAAGGCGTAAACCGGGCAGTTAGTAAACTAAACAATATTTTTGATAATTTGGCAACAAATGCAAACTTGAAAGCTCGCAGGAACAAACCCAAAACAAAAAACTATGAAAAATGGTTTGACCATGATTGCCATAACATGAGGAAAAAACTTAGAAAAATATCAAACCAAAAACACAGACATCCAGAAAACGAGGAATTACGCCTTACTTATTGTCAGACGCTAACACAATACAGAAA
>NC_140991.1:144809847-144863482 GCF_052327205.1 Somniosus microcephalus | reverse complement strand
AGAGAGAGAGCGAGAGCGAGTGGGTGGGGAGAGAGAGCGAGAGCGAGTGGGTGGGGAGAGAGAGCGAGTGGGTGGGGAGAGGGAGCGAGAGCGAGTGGGTGGGGAGAGAGAGAGCGAGCAAGTGGGTGGAGAGAGAGAGCGAGCAAGTGGGTGGGGAGAGAGAGAGAGCGAGCGAGAGCGAGTGGGTGGGGAGAGAGAGAGCGAGAGAGAGCGAGAGGCGTGGGGGAAGAGAGGGGCGTGGCTGGCCCGATGGACCCCTGCGAAGGAAGGAAGGAAGAAGGTAAGCTCTCCCTCCCTGTCCCACCCCCTCACTCTTTCCCTCCTTCACTCCCTCACCCTCTCTCTCTCTCCCTCCCCGTCTCTCCCTGCTTTACTCTCTCTCTCCCTCCCTCTCCTTCCCTCCCGCTCCTCTCCTCCCCCTTCCGCCCCCTCTCCTCTCCATCCCTGCCTCCCCTTCTCCCCCACCATCCTCTCCCCCCCGTCCTCTCCTCACCCCTCTCCTCACCCCCTCCCTCCCTCTTCACCCTCCTCTCCTCACCCTCCCTCCCCCCTCCTCCCCCCTCTCTCCTCTCCCTCCCTCTCCTCACCCTTGCCCCTCCTCCCCCCCTCTCCTCTCCCTCCCCCCCTCTCCTCTCCCTCCCCGTCTCTCCCACTCTCTCCTCACCCTCTCTCCTCCCCCTCCCCCTCTCTCCTCACCCTCCCCCTCTCTCCTCACCCTCCCCCCCCTCTCCTCACCCTCCCCCCCTCCTCACCCTCCCCCCTCTCTCCTCACCCTCGCCCCCTCCTCCCCCTCCCCCCCTCTCTCCTCACCCTCCCCCCCCCTCTCTCCTCACCCTCCCCCCTCTCTCCTCACCCTCCCCCCTCTCTCCTCACCCTCCCCCCTCCTCCTCACCCTCCCCCCTTCCACCTCACCCTCCCCCCCTCCTCCTCACCCTCCCCCTCCTCCTCACCCTCCCCCCTCCTCCTCACCCTCCCCCCTCCTCCTCTCCCTCCCCCCTCCTCCTCTCCCTCCCCCCTCCTCCTCTCCCTCCCCCTCCTCCTCTCCCTCCCCCCTCTCTCCTCTCCCTCCCCCCCTCCTCTCCCTCCCCGTCTCTCCCCCCCCTCTCCTCTCCCTCCCCGTCTCTCCCTGCTTTACTCTCTCTCCTCTCCCTCCCTCTCCCTCCCTCCCTCTCCCTCCTGCTCCCTCCCCTCCCCCTCTCCTCTCCATCCCTGCCTCCCCTTCTCCCCCCCGTCCTCTCCCCCCGTCCTGTCCCCACCCCTCCTCATCCCCCCTTCCTCCCCCCTCTCTCTCTCTCCCTCCCCCTCTCTCCCTCCCTCTCTCCCTCCCTCCCTCTCTCCCCCCTCCCTCTCTCCCCCCCTCTCTCCCCCCCCCTCTCTCTCCCCCCTCTCTCCTCTCCCTCCCCATCTCTCCTCCCTCCCCTCCCCTCTCCTTCATATAGCGCGTGAGGCCCAGCCGGACTCACCTTAGCTTTCTCCCTCCCTCTCCGCAGATCAGCGCCTCAGGGCCGGCCGATGCGCGGTCTAGCGCATTGAGTCCCGGCCGGACTCACCTTAGCCACGGTCCGGGCCAACATTGACGCGCGCGCGCGCTAACTCCCGCCCTCCCGAGCTGGTTTCAAGACGGCCGGCGGGCCCGGTTGCCGGGGTAACCCTTCCCGCTCTCCAAGCCCCGCCCGAGATCCGCACTCCCGAGAGCCCCGCCCCCCCGCCCGAGCCGAGCGGGGAACAGAGAGAGACGCCGCGTCCTGTTTATGTCCCGTGACCCTCGTGGCTGACGCCGTTGCCCCGGGTAACGTGACGACGGGTGGGGGGGGGGGGGAGCTTAGCAGAAGCCGTGGGACAATTACCTAGCTCGGGCGTGGCTGGGCAGGAAAGGCCCAGGCTTTGAGGCCTAGGTTATGAGGCCTTACGTAAACGGGGAAAGGTAGGAAAAAGAATCTTCAGGTTTACAAATGAATTAAGTGTTTTTAAAAACAATTTAATAAAAGCAATTTATTTTTTAAAAGCAATTTATTTTTGCTGGAAATGTAGGTTTGAAAAGAAAAACGCAGAAAGCGGGGAAAAAGAATGGAATCAAGATGGCTGACACTCACCTCGGTTCAGAACGATAAGGCCCGCCCACCGATTGGTCGACCGTCAGGTCACCGAAGCGTAGGATTGGTCAATCGTCCCGTCACTCGACCGTAGGAGGGCCCGGCTGCACGCGCCAGGAACCCGCCGTACGATTGGTCGACCTCGATGTCACTCTCGCTAATGAGATGCTAATGAGCGGAATGTTGAACGTTTTTTGGATACCGCGGGCGCAATTTTTGTCCGGCCGAAACGTAAATACGCCTATGACCGGTCCGTAATCGTAAGCTTTCTTTTGACGGACGCGCGTGTAGGTACGCTCTATAACTTTCGAACGTATAGAGAACGGACAGACAGACAGACAGACAGAAAGACAGACAGAAGAGGTCTTTTATATATATATATAGACTAGCTGGGGAGCCCCGCGTTGCGAGGGCAATTTTGGGGCGCTTGGTCTCCCTGCCCCTGTGTGTCCCCCCTCTCCCTGTCATGTCCTCTCCCTGTCCTATCCCTCCCTCCCCTCCCCTCTCTCCCTCCCCTCCTCTCCCTCCCCTCCCCTCCTCTCCCTCCCTCCCCTCCCCTGTCTCCCTCCCTCCCCCCACCCCCCCTCCCCTCGCCCACCCCCTCCCCTCTCCCCCACTCCCCTCTGTCCCTCTCTCCGGCCCCTCCCCCTGCCTAGCGCCTGAGGTCCGGTGCCGTTGCGATAGCGGCCGTGCGGGGCCTAGCGCTTAAGGCGCGGTCGGGTTCTGAGGCCGGGACGGACCGGAGCTGAGGTCCCCCGCGTATCGCGCGGCTGATGGACGGCCGCTGCGGGCGGCGCATGCGCGGTCAGTGCGGGCGGCGCATGCGCGGTCAGTGCGGGTGGCGCGAGGCGGCCCGCGGGGAGCAGGCAAGGGCGGCTTGGCGGCCGTTAGCGAGCGGGAAACTTCGGGCGGCCCGCCCGCGCTCCGTCCGCGACACCGTGAAACCTGAGAGGGGGAAGTAGAGAGAGACAGAGAGGGAAGAGGAGAAGGAGAGAGAGGGAAGAGGAGAGAGGGAAGAGGAGAAGGAGAGAGGGAAGAGGAGAAGGAGAGAGAGAGAGGGAAGAAAGAGAGAGAGAGAGAGAAATTTTTTGAGCTTCAGGCCCCGAGTCCCCCCTGCGCGAGGGTGAGGAGGGGGGGGGGGGGGGGTTGCTAAACACAATATAAAACTCAAATAAATTGTTAATTAATTCCCTAACACATAATTCAAATATTTACCTTACTTCCCTAACACACTGAAAGTGTTCGGAAAAAATCGTGAAAAATCAAGATGGCGGCCACTCACCTCAGTTCAGAAGGATAAGGCCCGCCCACACACGCACCGGTCAGGTCACCGAAGCGTAGGATTGGTCAATCGTCGAGTCACTCGACACTCAACTGTAGGAAGGAACCCGCCGTCCGATTGGTCGACCTCGACGTCACACGGTCGCTAATGAGATGCTAATGAGCGGAAGGCTGAACGTTTTTCGGATACCGCGGGCGCGGTTTTTGTCCGGCCGAAACGTAAATACGCCTATGACCGGTCCGGAATCGCAAGCTTTCTTTTGAGGTGACGCGCGCGTCGGTACGCTCTGTAACTTTCAAACGTATAGAGAACGGACAGACAGACAGACATTGGGACAGACAGACAGAAGAGCCGCTTTATATATATAGATAGATATTCAAGAAGGAGTTGGATATATTTCTTAAGGCTAAAGGGATCAAGGGGTATGGGGAGAAAGCAGGGACCGGGTACTGAATTTGGATGATCAGCCATGATTGCATTGAATGGTGGAGCAGGCTCGAGGGGCCGAATGGCCTACTCCTGCTCCTATCTTCTATGTTTCTATGGAACCAGTGGATGTGATGTATTTGGATTTTCAGAAGGCATTCGATAAGGTGCCACACAAGAGGTTATTAAACAAAATTAGGGCTCATGGGATTGGGGGTAATATGCTAGCATGGATTGAGGATTGGTTAACGGACAGAAAACAGAGTTGGAATAAACGGGTCATTTTTGGGTTGGTAGGCTGTAACTAGTGGGGTACCACAAGGATCAGTGCTTGGGCCTCAGCTATTCACAATCTACATCAATGATTTGGGACCAAATGTAATATATCCAAGCTTGCTGATGCTACAGTTCTGGCTGGGAATGTAAGTTGTGAGGAAGATGCAAGGAGGCTTCAAGGGGATATAGACATGCTAAGTGAGTGGGCAAGAACATGGCAAATGGAATATTACGTGGAGAAATGTGAAGTTATCCACTTTGGTAGGAAAAATAGAAAAGCAGAGTATTTTTTAAATGGTGAGAGATTGGGAAATGTTGGTGTTCAGAGGGACCTGGGTGTCCTTGTACAGGAATCACAAAGTTAATATGCAGGTACAGCAAGCAATTAGGAAAGCAAATGGTATGTTGGCCTTTATTACAAGAAAATTTGAGTATAAGAGTAAAGACGTCATACTGCAATTATATAGGGCCCATGTGAGACCACACCTGGAGTATTGTGTACAGTTTTGGTCTCCTTACCTAAGGAAGGATATACTTGCCATAGAGTGAGTGTAATGAAGGTTCACCAGACTGATTCCTTGGATGGGGGATTGTCCTATGAGGAGAGATTGATTAGACTAGGCCTATATTCTCTGGAATGTAGAAGAATGAGGGGTGATCTCATTGAAACATACAAAATTCTTGCAGGGCTTGACAGGGTAGATGCAGGGAGGATGTTTCCCCTGGCTGGGGAGTCTACAACCAGGGGTCACAGTCTCAGAATAAGGGATCGGCCATTTAGGACTGAGATGAGAAATGTCTTCACTCGGAGGGTGGTGAATCTTTGGAATTCTCTACCCCAGAGAGCTGCGGAGGCTCAGTCATGAGTATATTCAAGACAGAGATCGATAGATTTTTGAATATTAATGGGCTCAAGGGATATGGGGATAGTGCAGGAAAGTGGCGATGAGGTAGAAGATCAGCCATGATCTTAGTGAATGGCAGAGAAGGCTTGAAGGGCCAAAAGGGCTACTCCTGCTCCTATTTCTTATGTTCTTTTTAAAACGGCAAGCGACCAGAAGCTCAGGGTCACACTTGCGGACTGACCAGAGATGTTCAGCAAAGCAATTGCCCAATCTGAGTTTGGTCTCCCCAATGCTGCCATTCACTGTCGAAGCTAGTGATATCCAATAGAAATTGCTGACTAGCCACAGGTGAGTACTTTTACATTTTGATATCTTATCTTTATCTTTTCCCCCTCCAGGTTTTATTACACCCTATATCCTTGTTGGCACTTCTCTGCGGTGCTGTTGGTGAAAAATAGATTCACTCGAGTCTGTCTTATAGCAAAAGTACAGTTTATTAACAGAACGTTCTGGGAGAAGAGCCCTAGACCCCGCGGTCTAGTGGTCACCTTCTCACCGTTACAGTGATATCAAACTTCTTTTATACAGGCAAAACACTGCACACAAATGTGTTCACCCAATTATGTTCCCCCAGCAACAATTCTCTTGCCCTCATCCAATCACGTTCCCCCAGCAACAAGATATTGAAACTTCACACAAATGTGTTCATCCAATTATGTTCCCCCAGCAACAATTCTCTTGTCCTCATCCAATCACGTTCCCCCAGCAACAAGGTATTAAAACTTCTTTTATACATTATAGCAAAATATTACACACAGGTGTCTTCAACCAATCACGCTCCCTCAGCAACAACTCCCCTGTCCTCACAGGAATGATATGGAACCTTCTAGAACTTTGGGCGGTTAATTACAAAATGGGCAGTTTTGCAGCTACCAATTACTGTAACTCATCAATACATCCAAAGGGCTTCCAGCAAATAGTTTGCAGAAGGCTGCACCACTGAATAATTGTGAAATATTTAGTGTTTCCCACATTCAATAACTGTTCAACAATAATGTCAAGCACAATGGTTTTAATGGGAGCAGACACAAACAGTTAATTCCTGCCCCGTCTTAAGCTGAGTTTGTTTTGCCTTGTGCCATTGTTTCTTATTTACAAGTTCATTCTTTAACTCTTTATGTTGCTGCTTTAAGCTATACCATTTTCACCCTAACAGTGCTATGCTGGTCAGTCTCCTTTAGCCACAAAAATGCAAATGGCCAGCATTGTTCTGTGGCCCAGTCTTCAAACTTTTGGCTCCCTCTGGTTGGTGCTGTTTTGTGGCCTGATACTTGCACTTTGGAGTGCTTAGCTACATATACCAACTAGACAACACATGATGCACATTGCAATCAGGAAAAGTAATTTAATTCACTGTCTAATGCACAATGTTATCAATCCCTGAAACAATGTGCAAGACAGGAGGTTGTAGGATCCTAGAGAAGCCGCAAGTTCTAGTTGCTGTCTTTTTGGGTTTCTATGGAGCCCCAGTACAGGGATAAATTACATTGATTCTCTAAATCTTTATTAATCCCCAAAAAAGTGAGGTAAAGCAGCAGATTTTTTGAGTGGAATGCATAGAAAATTCATCAGAGGGGCATCCTCATTTTGAACTATAATATTTTGTATCCTAATATTGGGAGCTAATGTCGAACAGCAATTCAAACTTTGTAACTTTGTGATTTCCTCAGTGAATTGCACATATAGTTAAAATATTGTTTTAAAATTCAATAAATCAGTGGAGCTTCTATTAATAGAGTTCAACAGCAGACTAGCTGGGTTTTAATTTAATGCATGTCTAAATCCAACCTCAATTCATGGAATTCAGCAACAAGGCAACTAGGAATAAATTTAATAAATGCGGACTCCATTCATAAAATGAAGCTTCTTTGGTACAGAAACAGCTGGAATTCATTTAGTAAGTCTCAACCTACACTCTACCTCTACAAACGCCCCCACTCGAATACCCATTATCACACAGATACACACTGCCACCTCACGTATCCACTATCTGACCACTACTGATCTCCAAACTATTCATTTTACTGTATTAAGTTTCCCATCTACAATTGTTCACTTCCCCAACTCAATTCTTACTGCCCCACATCATTCACTTGAATTACTATCCCTCCCAATTTTCAAGAACTCCTTACCAACGTTCCCCCTATTTTTTAAGGGGCTGCACGACCCATTCACAGTTTCGTGCATGCGCAAAATTTAACATTTGAAAAGCCGGTCCCGGGCTGCATGGGACTGGCAGAGAGCTGTGCAGCTCTTTTGACCTCATCTCAGTTCTTTACATCAGCTTCCCCCAAGAATCCTCAGTTCTTGCACCTACTACTGACTGCGGTCTCCAAACTACTCACCAGTCCGCATTTTTAAAAATTAATTCTCAGAATGTGGCATGGTCGCATTTATTGCCCATCCCTGGTTGCCTGGGAACAATTTTATTATGGCCCTGAAATTGCGGTGTCTGCGACAGCATACTCGGAGAGTACGCTGTCGTATTCCCTTTCAATTGCCTCGCAAGTTCCAGATTTAACTTGCAGCCTGTCAACGTATGCGTTGACGGGCGAGCCACGGGGACCCCAAAAAAGCAATCGCTGCCGCAGAGATGGGCTATTTGCCCAGCGACTGGCCAGCAATTGCCCATGTAAATCTTACGGTTAATGCAAGCAGGTTTAGGGCCTGTTTGCATCAGCATAAGGCGATATCGAAGGCTTAAATTAAACATTTTCATATCCAAAATTATGCACATACACTGTAATAATTGAGTTTATGCAAATATTGGCCCAGTTTACAGTTTTAATGATGCTTAAAATTGGTATCAAAAAATTATATTTTTATTGAGGTTGGTGCAATGAGGGTACTTGTGAATAACATTCCATTTCTGTAAATTGTATAATTATAGATTTTGGGATTCCATTGCATATACTATGGGGATTCCCTTCGTAAATCACCCAAGGGCAGCAGGGGCCACCACCTCCAAGTTCTCATCCTGACTTGAAAGTATATCGCCGTTCCTTCATCGTCACTGGGTCAAAATCCTGGAACTCCCTCCCGAACAGCACTGTGGGAGTACCTTCACCACACGGACTGCAGCGGTTCAAGAAGGCAGCTCACCACCACCTTCTCGAGGGCAATTAGGGATGGGCAATAAATGCATCCCATGAACGAATAAAAAAAAACACAGCTGCTTCAGGGCTTATATCTTTAGTTCTCGGATGGGTTTTAGAATCAAACTGTATGGGATTTTATTGATTAGTGGCAGCTAAATGAGCATTTATGGGCACTAACTGAAAATTTGTAGATGCATTGTGGCAAAATTGAGGATGGGGTTGTTGGGGGAGAACCTTTATATAGAGCTTTACTTAGCTGAGGGGTGCAAGGAAGAACTATAACTGTCTGCCTTGCTCCATGCCATTGTCTTGTGGCTCAATACAAATTAAAATTTGATATCTGCAGTCTTGTGCAAGTCTGTGGGCCAATTTCATCTGTATGATCACATTTGAAGAGAGCTGTCCACAGTTAAGTAGCAATAAGGAATATGAAAAGCTTAGATATGTTTTTCTAATTTATCTGCATACCTCAACATGCATTCTTCTGAATGTTAAGTATTGAATTAAATGATTAATTTCAAACAGGTTAGTGAGCCACATATAATGTGGTTAAAAGGAGAACTTTTAGGACTTGTATGTAGAGGAAACTGAATTTGGAACACTGACTTTTTAAATGTATATGCCAAAAGTGAAATAATACCGTGTTGGTTTAAGCTCACTGTGTAGTGGTAAATAATGGGCCCTTGTGTGGTAATAAACAGTAACCGCAGTCTGATTTGATTAGGAACGATAATGTGGCTGCTGCTTCAAACCCTGAGAGTTTAACATACTGACTTCATTTTCTAAATGTGAATTAAAACCAAATGACTCTAATATATAGTTGGAGGAGCTTGTATACTGGTAGTGTGGCTTATACTTTGTTTTAGAAAGCTTCTAAGTTAACAGTACAGACATATAAAAGTAGTTTCTTTGAATTTACTTCCAACAAGATGTGCAATTTCATTATACAAATATTGCAAGTCCTGTATTCATTTTTACCAATTAAAGAGGAATGTTATGGTTGGGATATACTTTCAAGGTAAAGCATTGCCCTTTTAGTTGGCATACCAACAATTTGTATTTGAAACTAAGAAATTGGGGGAAAACTTTCTCAACTTAGGCCCTTTTTAGGCCGTATGTCCATTTTAGCCAAGAGGATAACTTCCCACCAATTGTGCCCCCAAACCAACAACAACAACAACTTGTATTTATATAGCACCTTTAACATAGTAAAACATCCCAAGGCATTTCATAGGAGTATTAAAAGACAAAAAATTAACACTGAGCCACATAAGGAGAAATTAGGGCAGGTGACCAAAAGCTTGCCCAAAGAGGTAGGCTTTAAGGAGGAAAGAGAGGTAGCGAAGCAGCGAGGTTTAGGCAGGGCATTCCAGAGCTTAGGGCCTAGGCAACAGAAGGCACGGCCAACAATGGTTGAGCAATTACAATCATGGATGCTCTAGGGCAGAATTAGAGGAGCGCAGTTATCTTGGAGGGGGTTGGAGCGGGCTGAAGGAGATTACAAAGATAGGGAGGGACGAAGTCATGGAGGGATTTGAAAATTGGGATGAGAATTTTGAAAGTGAGGCATTGCTTAACTGGGAGCCAATGTAGGTCAGCAAGCACAGGGGTAATGGGTGAACGGGACTTAGGACATGGGCAGCCATTTGGGTGTCCCTGAGGGTGGCCTGGAGAGCGCTTTCTTTGAAATATATTCCCCCTCTCGTTCTCAGCCTGTAAATGAAGTACCTTGGCTCTCTTGACAAAGGGATTTCACCCGAAACGTTGACTCTATTTTCTCTCCACGGATGTTGCCTGGCCTGCTGAGCTTTTCCAGCATTTTCTGTTGTTACCTTGGCTCTCTGTTAACTGGCTGTCCATCATGACTTGCACTATAAAGAAACAAAGAACTTGCATTTATATCATAGAATCATAGAAATTTACAGCACAGAAGGAGGCCATTCGGTCCACCTTGTCCGTGCCGGCCAACAAAGAGCTATTCAGCCTAATCCCACTTTCCAGCACTTGGTCTGTATCCTTGTAGGTTAGGGCACTTCAAGTGCATATCCAAGTACTTTTTAAATCTGATGAGGGTTTCTGCCTCTACTACCCTTTCAGGCAGTGAGTTCCAGACCCTCACCACCCTCTGGGTGAAAAATTTCTCCTCAACTCCCCTCTAATCCTTCTACCAATTACTTTAAATCTATGCCCCCTGGTTATCGACCACTCTGCTAAGGGAAATAGGTCCTTCCTATCCACTCTATCTAGGCCCCTCATAATTTTATACACCTCAATTAGGTCTCCCCTCAGCCTCCTCTGTTCCAAAGAAAACAACCCCAGCCTATCCAATCTTTCCTTATAGCTAAAATTCCCCAGTCCAGGCAACATCCTCGTAAATCTCCCCTGCACCCTCTCTAGTGCAATCGCATCCTTCCTGTAATGTGACCAGAACTGCACACAGTATAACCTCCCTGCTCTTATATTTTATGCCTCAGTTAATAAAGGCAAGTATCCCATATGCCTTCTTAATCGCCGTATCTACCTGTCCTGCTACCTTCAGGGATCTATGGACATGCACTCCAAGGTCCCTCTGATCCTCTGCACTTCTCAGTGTCCTACCATTTATTGTGTATTCCCTTGCCTTGTTAGCCCTCCCCAAATGGATTACCTCACTTCTCCGGATTGAAGTCCATATCACACCTTTCATGTCCACAGTACATCCCAAAGCGCTTCACAGCCAATAAAGTAATTTTGAAGAGCGGGATTAAACGGAGTGGACTTGAACAGAGTGTTTTATTTGGGAATTTGGAAAGAGTGGGAATTTGGAGAAGAGGGGGAAGGAGTTGTTGCTTTTTGCCTACACTACTTGTAGTGCTTTGTGTTACAGGTAGATATTTAATTTCAGCACCCATAACTTAATCTAGATGAAGTAAGTAGTCAAGAAACTACACTGTAAACGAAGTTACCTAATTACAAATGTAATTAAATTTAATTAAATAAAACAAGGTCATATAGGGATGGCAGTGCAGGTGATGTGCCGCAACTGCAGCATGTGGGAGTTTGTGGAGAGCATTGTGATCCCGGACAACCACGTTTGCAGTAAGTGCCTGCATCTTGAGGAACTTCAGCTCAGAGTTTTTGAGCTGGAGTCTGAGGTGCAGATGTTGCGGGGCATCAGGGATGGGGAGAGTTACCTGCACACTTTGATCCAGGAGGCAGTCACACCCCTTAGGTTAGGTCGTGGTACAGGTCTGGTTAGTGGTCAGGGACAGGAGGGTGTGACTGCAACTCAGGCAGGTAAGTGGACCCCAGGTGCAGTGCTGGAGGAGCCTCAGTCTTTGCCCTTGTCCAACAGGTGTGAGGTTCTTGCTGCCTCTGTGGATGAGGGAAAAGCCTGCAGGATGGATGAGCAAGCTGGCCATGGCACCATGGTGCAGGAGGCCATTCAAGTGGGGAGAGTGAAAGGGAATGTATTTGTGGTAGGGGACAATATATTCAGGGGAATAGATACTGTTCTCTGCAGCCGCGACCGAGAGTTCCAAAGGTTGTGTTGCCTGCCTGGAGAAGAACTTGGCATGGGAGGGGCAGGATCTAGTTGTCGTGGTCCACGTAGGAACCAACGACATAGGTAGAACTAGGAATGAGGTTCTGCTGAGGGAGTTTGAGGAGCTAGGATCCAAATGAAAAAGCAGAACCTCAAGGGTTACCTGCGCCATGCGCAAATTGGCATAGGGACAAACAGATTAGAGGTTTAAATGCGTGGCTCAAAGAGTGGTGTGGGAGGAAGAGAGTTCAGTTCATGGGGTACTGGCACCATTACTGGGGAAAGAGGGAGCTGTTCCATTGGGATGGGCTCCACTTAATCTGGGCTGGGACCAGTGCCCTGGCGAACCGAATAACTAGGGCAGTAGACAGGGCTTTCCACTAATGAAGTGGGGTGGAAGGATTCAGGAAAGAGTAAATTTAAAAGCAGCGAGAGAAATGTCAAGGCTCTAGAGCAGCGTAGAGCTTTGGGTAAAAATAAGCAGAATGGGTCAGGAAGAGACAGAGAGAGTAACAAAGGTAATAAGGCATCAGTGACGATGGTGACATCAGGGAAAAATAGAATAAGTCAAAGCTAAAGGCACTATATCTGAATGCGTGAAGCATTCGCAACAAAATGTATGAATTAATAGCGCAGATAGAAATGAACAGGTTTGATCTAATAGTCATTACTGGTTGCAAAGAGGCCAAGGTTGGGAACTAAATATTGCAGGATACTTAACTTTTAGAAGAGGTAGGCAAAATGGAAAAGGAGGAGGGGTAGCCCTGATAATAAAGGATGGGATCAAGACAGTAGAGAGAAAGGATCTTAGCTCCAAAAATCAAGAAGTAAAATCAGTTTGGGTGAAGCTAAGAAACAGCAAGGGGCATAAAACATTGGTGGGAGTTGTTTATAGGCCCCCAACAGTAGTTGCAATGTAGGGCAGAGTATAAATCAGGAAATTAGAGGGGCATGTAACAAGGGTAATACAGTAATCATGGGGGAACCTTAATCTACATATAGACTGGGCAAACCAAATTTGCAGTAATAGTGTGGAGGACGAATTCATGGAATGTATGAAAGATAGCTTTCTAGATCAGTATGTTGAGGAACCAACTAGGGAACAGGCTATTTTAGATCTAGTATTGTGCAATGAGAACCTTGTAGTACAGGGACAGGGTATTGAATTTGGATGATCAGCCATGATCTCATTAAATGGTGGAACAGGCCCGAGGGGCCGAATGGCCTACTCCTGCTCCTATGTTTCTATGTAAGGGGCATTTAGGGAAGAGTGACCATAATATAATAGAATTTTAAAATGAAGTTTAGGACCTGGAACATCAGGACCCTCATGAACAACCCCAACAGCGACAGACCAGAACGCCATATTGCTATTGTTGCCCGGGAGCTCCGACGTTTTGACATAGACATCGCCGCCCTAAGTGAGACCCGGCAGGCAGGGGAAGGCCAACTCAAGGAGCAAGGCGGTGGTTACACCTTCTGGAAAGGCAAACCTGAAGAAGAATGTCGCCTCCATGGGGTAGGCTTCGCCATAAAAAATGAGCTAGTTGAACGTTTCAGAAACTCCCCTTGTGGAATAAACGAATGCCTTATGACTCTACGACTCACCCTAGCCCGAAACCAGTGTGCTGCGGTCATCAGTGCGTACGCCCCAATACTGGAATCCACAGACGAGACCAAAGAGGAATTCTACTCCAGCCTCAAACAATCCCTGTCCCGAGTCCCAACGGGCGACAAGCTGATCCTCCTTGGCGACTTTAACGCCAGAGTTGGAAAGGACACAGACCTCTGGGGAGGTGTGATTGGCAGAGAGGGAGTAGGAAAAGCCAACTCCAACGGTACCCTCCTGACGAAATGCTTAGAACATGGCCTTGTCATAACCAACACCTTGTTCATCAGAGAGACAAGTACAATGCTTCATGGCAACACCCTCGCTCCAAGCACTGGCATCTGCTGGACTACGTCATCGTCCGAGCGAGGGACCGCAAGGACGTCCACATCACCCACGCCATGACAGGAGCTGACGACTGCTGGACAGACCACCGCCTAATCCGCTGTCATTGCCATCAACGTAGCCCCAAAACAGCGGTGGCAACAGAAGCAATGCCGCAGGAAAATCAATGCTGGAGCGCTCCGAGACCCTGCTAAGAAAGCCCTATTCAGCCTGCGCCTCACAACCAACTTGACGACTCCCAGTGATTCAGAGACACAGAGTGTCCATAGCGCCTGGTCTGCACTCAAGGCCTCCATAATTAGCACCTGTGAAGAGACGCTTGGTCACTCGACCAGGAAACACCAAGACTGGTTTGACGAGAACGATCAGGAGATCCAGGAGCTAATAAGCTGCAAGCGCAAGGCATTCCTGATCTGGAAACAGCAACAGAACTCGAGAGCAAGAAAGCAGCTCTACAGACGCCTGAAGGCCAAGGTCCAACAAAAAAACTCGCGACCTAAAGAACAGATGGTGGGTGGAGAAAGCGCAAGAGATCCAGCAGCTAGCCGACAACCACGACGTGAGTGGATTCTTTAGCGCAGTCAAGACCACCTACGGCCCAAGCACACAAGGTCCTACCCCACTGCGGGCCAAGAACAGAGAGGTACTCATCAAGGACAGAGAGGCACTCAGTGCCTGTTGGAAGGAGCACTTTGAAGATCTCCTTAACCGAGACTCTGTCTTTGACGCGAGTGTCCTCAACTCCATCCCGCAGCAAGCTACCTGCCACCACCTCAGCACAACCCCAGCCTGGCATGAGTTTGAAAAGGCCATCTGACAACTGAAGAACAACCAGCAGATGGAATCCCCGCCGAGGTGCTAAAACATGGCGGAGAAGCACTATTGGCGCGAATACATGAACTAATTTTTCTTATTTGGAAGGAGGAGAACATGCCAGGGGACCTCAGAGACGCAGTAATCGTGACCATCTTCAAGAAAGGTGACAAGTCCGATTGCGGTAATTACAGAGGAGTCTCCCTGCTGTCTGCCAGAATCCTCCTCAATCGCCTTCTCCCAGTGGCTGAAGAGCTCCTCCCAGAGTTGCAATGTGGATTCCGCCTACTAAGGGGCACAATGGCCATGATCTTCACCATACATCAACTGCAAGAGAAATGCAGGGAACAGCACCAACCGCTGTACATGGCCTTCTTTGATCTCACAAAGGCCTTCGACACCGTCCACCGGGAGGGATTATGGAGTGTCCTCAAATTCGGCTGCCCTAAGAAGTTTGTCACCATCCTCCGCCTGCTTCACGATGACATGCAAGCCGTGATCCTGACCAATGGATCCACCACAGACCCAATTCACGTACGGACCGGGGTCAAGCAAGGCTGTGTCATCGCACCAACGCTCTTCTCGATCTTTCTGGCTGCAATGCTCCATCTCACCCTCAGTAAGCTCCCCGCTGGAGTGGAGCTAATCTACAGAACAAACGGGAAACTGTTCAACCTCCGTCGCCTCCAGTCCGGATCCAAGGTCGTCCCATCCTCTGTCATCGAATTACAGTATGCAGACGATGCTTGCTTCTGCACACACTCTGAGGCCAAACTCCAAGTCATCGTCAACACCTTCACCGAAGCGTACGAGAGCATGGGCCTTACACTAAACATCCGTAAGACAAAGGTCCTCTACCAACCTGCCCCTGCAACACAGTACTGCTCCCCGATTATTAAAATCCATGACGAGGCCTTGGACAACGTGGACCACTTTCCATACCTCGGGAGCCTACTGTCAACAAGGGCAGACGTCAATGACGAAGTGCAACATCGCTTTCAGTGTGCCAGTGTAGCCTTCGGTCGTCTGAGGAAGAGAGTGTTTGAAGACCAGGACCTCAAACCCAGCACCAAGCTCATGGTCTACAGAGCAGTAGTGATACCCGTCCTCCTGTATGCTTCAGAGACATGGACCATGTACAGCAGGCACCTCAAAGCACTGGAGAGGTACCACCAACGCTGCCTCTGGAAGATCCTGCAAATCCATTGACAGGATAGGCGCACCAACGTCGGTGTTCTCGCTCAGGCCAACATCCCCAGCATCGAAGCTTTCATCACGCTCGATCAGCTCCGATGGACGGGCCACATTGTCCGCATGCCCGATACGAGACTCCCAAAACAAGTGCTCTACTCAGCGCCCTGACATGGCAAGAGAGCCCTGGGTGGGCAGAGGAAACGCTTCAAGGACACCCTCAAAGCCTCCTTGAAAAAGTGCAACATCCCCACCGACACCTGGGAATCCCTGGCCCAAAACCATGCAACGTGGAGGAGAAGAATCCGGGAAGGCGCCGAACACCTCAAGTCTCTTCGCTGGGAGCAAGCGAAAGCCAAGCGCAAACAGCGGAAGGAGCGCACATCAACCCAAGCACCCCTCCCACCCGCCCCTTCAACTACCATCTGCCCCACCTGTGACAGAGACTGTAGGTCCTGCATTGGACTCATCAGTCACCTGAGAACTCATTTCTAGTGTGGAAGCAAGTCATCCTCGGTTCTGAGGGACTGCCTAAGAAGAAGGTGAGTGAAGGGGCGTTTAGGGAAGAGTGACCATAATATATCATTTTAAATTGAGTTTGAAAGTGATTTAGTTAAATCCGAAACGAGGGTCTTAAATCTAAATAAAGAGTTGGCCAAGGTAGATTGGGAAACTACATTAAAAGGTATGACGGTAGCGAAGCAATGGCTAGCATTTAAGAATTAATACATAATATACAACAAATATACATTTCTTTAAGGCACAAAAACCCCACAGAAAAAGTGGTCCAACCGTGGCTAACAAGAGAAGTTAAAGATAGTATTAGATCAAAGGAAGAGGCTTATAATGTTGCCAAAAAGTGTAGTAAGCCTGAGGATTGGCAGGATTTTAGAATTATGCAAAGGAGAACCAAGAAATTGATAAAGAAAGGGAAAATAGAATAAGATGAGTAAACTAGCGAGAGACATAACAACAGAGTGTAAAAGTTTCTATAGGTATGTAAAAAGGAAAAGATTAGCGTAAGTAAATGTGGGTCCCTTACAGGCTGAGACAGGAGAGATTATAATGGGGAAATCAGGAAATGGCAGAGAAATTAAACAAATACTTTGCGCTCGATTTTAATAGCCCGCAGGAGGCGGGTTTGGAGGCGGGTCAGCTGCGAAAATCGGAAAAAATGACTTCAGACACCCAACCCGCCTCTATCCCGCCTCCACGCGATTTTCGTGAGTGTCAGGTCAGCCGCTCCCAAAGTGCCTTGAAAATCCTATTTTGATAGAGGTTTCCCATTTTTGTGCCTCTGGCTCATGTTTCCCGTCTTGTCAGAAACAGTCCAGCTGCAAGGAGACGAGTTGGTGGAGGACATGATTTGTAGTCATTATTGGTGCAGCACTTTAAAAACGCTCTTGTAACATGGCTGGCATTCAAATGCAACAACTTTGTTGTTGGAGGTTTGGGGTGACTGGTCAAGCTGACACACATCTGCTGTTTGAACTGATTGGAAAAATTTCAGGCCACTTTGAGTGTGCACTTGCAAGCTTCTTGCCTCAACTGAAATCTATAACAATGGGATGGGAATCATTTACATCCTCTCATCCTGGTCGTCAGATTCGGAGGAAGAGCAGTGCGGCTTAGTGCTGCCGGATGAACAAGTAGCTCAGCACACAGCCTCCTTAGAGGACGAGGGGGGGGATAAGTAGCAGGACGGGGAGTGATGCCTTGTGGGGCCGGATGTGGCCAATCCAGCAGCAGACGACCACATTTTTGGCCATCAGGCAAGGGATGCACTCATCCATGCCAGATTCGCGTAAGCTAATGCTTCAACCACAGGTGGCTGACACATGGAGATGAATATAAGTCCGACAGTCTCAAACCCCAGGCATCATTTGCCCAATAAACGGTGGTTTGCGCTCTGTGCCACCACCATCATTCTACGTGGAAATCTCCCTGAGCCCTCACTCTTGAACTTCCATTTCCCAAAACACAGGGGCCATACTTTAGGTGATCTCAGGAGATCATTAAACCTTTTTTGACATTAAACCCATGTGCGTCTGCACACAGACCTCGAGCTCACCTCCTCAGCAATTTGCAGCCAAGCTGCCTTGGTTTGCTGAGGAGGCCTCCTCCTTGCGTTTCCAGGGAAGAGGCGCTCCTGACGTCCTCTAAATCCCTCAACAAGAGCATGGAGAGAGCCCTCGTTGAAATGGCTGCAGCCTTAGTTTTTGGGGCTGCCATTCTTGCAGCTCGCAGCACCTTGAAGAGAAAAAAGCATTCACATTACTAAGCAAATGATTGGAACACATTTGGCATCTTTTTCATTTCATAGTCAGATAATAAAGTCATATATCAAAAAATCATGAATCTCTTTCTGGAATAATATGACCAGCAATATCATTAATTAAATATTGCTCAGAACAGATGCTGTCAACTCCCCTTTCAAGATAATAAAGCACCAAGCCATCCCAATGACATTTGTATGCAAAGGGAACATGGCCCCTTTAAATTTTTAAGCAAACAACGCGTCATCAGACGCGAGAAACTGACATCCTTCAAGCAGTTGCCTGGAGGGACCCGCACATCGGCCGTAACAAGGCCAATGAAGCCAAAATCGGAAGTGCTGGGAGGCGGCAGCCAGGTGCGGGTCCGAAAACTGCCGAGCAGCGGTTCGGCCCGCAACCCGCCTCCGTTATTAAAATCGAGCCCTTTGTGTCTGTCTTCACGGAAGAAGACGCAGAAAACATCCCGGAAATAGTGGAGAACCAAGGGTCTAGTGAGAATGAGGGACTGAAAGAAATTAGTATCAGTAAAAAAAATAGTACTGGAGAAATTAATGGGACTGAAAGCCGATAAGTTCCCTGGACCTGATGGCCTGCATCCTAGGATTTTGAAAGGGGTGGCTATAGAGATAGTGGATGTATTGGTTATCATTTTCCAAAATTCCATAGATTCTAGAATGGTTCCTGCAGATTGCAAGGTGGCAAATGTAACCCTACTATTTAAGAAAGGAGCGAGAGAGAAAATGGGGAACTACAGACCAGTTAGCCTGACATCAGTTGTAGGGAAAATGCTAGAATCTATTATTAAGGACGTGGTAACAGGGCACTTAGAAAATAATAATAGGATTGGGCAGAGTCAACACGGATTTATGAAAGGGAAATCGTGTTTGACAAATCTGTTGGGAGTTTTTTGAGGTTGTAACTAGCAGAATAGATGAGGGGGAACAAGTGGATATGGTGTACTGTATTTAGATTTTCAAAAGGCATTCGATAAGGTGCCACACGAGGTTATTAAACAAAATTAGGGCTCAGGGGATTGGGGGTAATACTAGCATGGATTGATTAACGGACAGAAAACAGAGTAGGAACAAACAGGTCATTTTCGGGTTGGCAGGCTGTAACTAGTGGGGTACCACAACGATCAGTGCTTGGGCCTCAGCTATTCGCAATCTACATCAATGATTTGGATGAGGGGACCAAATGTAATATATCCAAGTTTGCTAATGATACAATTCTGGGTGGGAATGTAAGTTGTGAGTAGGATGCAAGGAGGCTTCAAGGGGATATAGACAGGCAAGAACATGGCAAATGGAATAATGTGGAGAAATGTGAAGTTATCCACTTTGCTTTTCTATTTTTCCTACCAGAGTATTTTTTAAATGTTGAGAGATTGGGAAATATTGGTGTTCAGAGAGACCTGGGTGTCCTTGTACAGGAATCACTGAAAGTTAACATGCAGGTACAGCAAGCAATTAGGAAAGCAAATGGTATGTTGGCCTTTATTACAAGAGGATTTGAGTACAAGAGTAAAGATGTCTTACTGCAATTATATAGGGCCCTGGTGAGACCACACCCTGGAGTATTGTGTGCAGTTTTGCTCTCCTTACCTAAGGAAGGATATACTTGCCATAGAGTAAGTGCAACGAAGGTTCACCAGACTGATTCCTGGGATGGGGAAATTGACCTCTGAGGAGAGATTAATTAGACTAGGCCTACATTCTCTAGAGTTTAGAAGAATGAGAGGTGATCTCATTGAAACATACAAAATTCTTACAGGGCTTGACAGGCTAGATGCAGGGAGGATGTTTCCCCTGGCTGGGGAGTCTACAACCAGGGGTCACAGTCTCAGAATAAGGGGTCGACCATTTAGGACTGAGATGAGGAGAAATTTCTTCACCCGGAGGGTGGTGAATCTTTGGAATTCTCTGCCCCAGAGGGCTGTGGAGTATATTCAAGACAGAGATCGATAGATTTTTAAATATTAATGGACTTGAGGGATATGGGGATAGTGCAGGAAAGTGGAGATGAGGTGGAAGATCAGCCATGAACTTATTGAATGGCGGGGCAGGCTCGAAGGGCCAAATGGCCTACTCCTCCTATTTCTTATGTTCTTAAGTGTAGTTACTGATATAATGTAGATAAACATGGCAGCCAATGTGCACAGCAGTCATTGTCCAACAAATGGCAGTGAGATAAATGACCAGATAATCTGTTTTCATGGTGTTGGTTAAGGGTTAAATGTTGCCCAGGACACTGGGAGAACTCCCCTGCACTTACTCAAAAACTGACATGGGATGTTTTATGTCCACTTGATAGGGCAGATGGGTGCTCAGTTTAACGTCTCATTCAAAAGAAAGCATTTCAGACAATACAGCACTCCCTCACTGCTGCACTGATATACCAGGCTAGATTATGTGCTCAAGTCTCTGCCGTGGGACTTGAACCCATAACCTTCTGGCTTGGAGGCGAGTGTTACCACTGAGCCAAGGCTGAAATCAGAGTTTGGGGCCTTAGCAATAAGTGGAATTTAATCTGTGTGCACTATTCTTGATGTCCTGTGTTGGAGACCTTTTCTTTTGGACCTGAAAGTTCACAGTAATGGTGAGTGAGTTGGCTAGCCAGCACCTTTGTAGACTTGATGCTGATCAGCATTGCTTTTTGGATGCCACTCAGTAGGTGGTATTTGATATTTTACTAATACCCAAGATAAACCAGTGAACAAGCAATGAATAGCTAAGGTGATAAGAACATAAGAAGTAGGAGCAGGAGTAGGCCATACAGCCCCTCGGGCCTGCTCCGCCATTCAATAGGATCATGGCTGATCCGAACCTAGACTCACGTCCACTTCCTTGCCTGCTCCCCGTAACCCCTAATTCCCTTATCAGCTAGGAAACTGTCTATCTCCGTTTTAAATTTATTTAATGTCACAGCTTCCACAGCTCTCTGAGGTAGCAAATTCCATAGATTTACTACCCTCTGAGTGAAGAAGTTTCTCCTCATCTCAGTTTTGAAAGGGCAGCCCCTTATTCTAAGATTATGCCCCCTAGTTCTAGTCTCACCCATCAGTGGAAACATCCTCCCCGCATCCACCCGATCAAGCCCCCTCACAATTTTATATGTTTCGATAAGATCGCCTCTCATTCTTCTGAATTCCAATGAGTAGAGGCCCAACCTACTCAACCTTTCCTCATAAGTCAACCCCCTCATCTCCGGAATCAACCGAGTGAACCTTCTCTGAACAGCCTCGAGAGCAAGTATATCTTTTCTTAAATATGGAAACCAAAACTGTACGCAGTATTCCAGGTGTGGCCTCACCAGTACCCTGTATAACTGAAGCAAGACTTCCCTGCTTTTATACTCCATCTCCCTTGCAATAAAAGCCAAGATTCCATTGGCCTTCCTGATCACCTGCTGTACCTGCATACTAACCTTCTGTGTTTCATGCACCAGGACCCCCAGATCCCTTTGTACTGTAGCACTTTGCAGTTTCTCTCCATTTAGATAATAACTTGCTCTTTGATTTTTTCTGCCAAAGTGCATAACCTCACACTTTCCAACATTATATTCCATCTGCCAAATTTCTGCCCACTCACGTAGCCTGTCTATGTCCTTTTGCAGGTTTTTTATGTCCTCCTCACTCACTGCTTTCCCTCCCATCTTTGTATCGTCGGCAAACTTGGATATGTTGCACTTGGTCCCCTCCTCCAAATCGTTAATATAGATTGTAAAGCGTTGGGGTCCCAGCACTGACCCCTGCGGAACACCACTAGTTACTGATTGCCAACACGAGAATGAACCATTTATCCTAACTCTCTGTTTTCTGTTAGATAGCCAATCTTCCACCCATGCCAGTATATTAACCCCAATCCTGTGATTTTTTATCTTGTGCAGTAATCTTTTGTGTGGCACCTTGTGAAATGCCTTTTGGAAGTCCAAATACACCACATCCACTGGTTCCCCTTTATCCACCCTGTTACGTCCTCAAAGAATTCGAGCAAATTTGTCAAACATGACTTCCCCTTCATAAAACCATGCTGACTCTGTCCGATTAAATTATGCTTATCCAAATGTCCTGTTACTGCTTCCTTAATAATGGACTCCAACATTTTACCAACCACAGATGTTAGGCTAACTGGTCTATAGTTTCCAGCCTTTTGTCTACCTCCCTTTTTAAATAAGGGCGTTACATTAGCAGTTTTCCAATCTGCTGGGACCTTTCCTGAATCCAGGGAGTTTTGGAAAATTACCACCAATGCATCCGCAATCCCTACCGCTACTTCTCTCAAGACCCTAGGATGTAAGCCATCAGGTCATGGGGATTTGTCTGCCTTAAGTCCCATTATCTTACCGAGTACCATCTCCTTAGTGATTTTAATCATGTTTAACTCCTCTGCCCCATAGCCCCCTGTTTGTCCAGTGTTGGGATATTTTTAGTGTCCTCTACTGTAAAGACTGATACAAAATATTTGTTCAGTGTTTTTGCCATCTCCATGTTCCCCACTACTAATTTCCCAGTCTCGTCCTCTAAGGGACCAACATTCACTTTAGCCACCCTTTTTCCTTTTATATAACTGTAGAAACTCTTGCTATCTGTTTTTATATTTTTTGCTAGTTTACTTTCATAATCTATCTTCCCTTTCTTAATTAATCTTTTAGTTATTCTTTGCTGGCTTTTAAATGCTTTCCAATCTTCTATCCTCCCACTAGATTTGGCTACTTTATATGCCCTTGTTTTCAGTCGGATACTATCCTTTATTACTTAGCCACGGATGGCTGTCTTTCCTTTTACGCCCCTTTTTCCTCAGTGGAATATATTTTCTTGAAAGTTGTGAAATATCTCCTTGAATGTACACCACTGCTCATGTACCGTCTTACACCTTAATCTATTTTCCCAGTCCACTTTAGTCAACTCTGCTCTCATACCTTCATAGTCTCCTTTATTTAAGCTTAGTACGCTGGTTTGAAATCCAACTCTCTCACCCTCCAACTGAATTTGGAATTCAACCATGTTATGGTCACTCATTCCAAGGAGATACTTTACTAGGACATTTTTTATTAATCCTGTCTCATTACACAGGACCAGATCTAAGATTGCCTGCCCCCTGGTTGGTTCAGTGACATACTGCTCAAGGAACCTGTCCCTAATGAACTCTTCCTCAAGGCTGCCCTGCCCAATTTGATTTGTCCAGTCAATATGAAAGTTAAAATCTCCCATGATTATAGCTGTTCCCTTATTACAAGCCCCAACTATTTCCTGATTTATACTCCGACCAATAGAGTTGCAACTGTTAGGAGGCCTATAGACTACGCCCACTAGTGACTTTTTCCCCTTATTATTCCTTATCTCCACCCAAACTGTTTCACTAACCTGATCCTTTGACCCAATATCATTTCTCACTATTGCAGTGATTCCATCCTTTATTAACATAGCCACCCCACCTCCCTTTCCTTTCTGTCTGTCCTTCCTAATTGTCAAATACCCCTGGTTGTTTAGTTCCCAGTCATGGTCACCTTGCAGCCATGTTTCTGTAATGGCCACCAGATCATACCCATGTGTAGTTATTTGTACCGTCAACTCGTCTATTTTGTTACGAATGCTGAGTGCATTCAGATAAAGAACTTTTAAATATGTTTTGTGACAATTTATTCCTGCTTTTACCCCCTTTACTACTTTACCTTTATCTTTATACATTCTGTCCCTTCCTGACACGCTCTGGTTTTTAATTCCCCCACTGCTACCTTGCTCTATTGCCTTCTCCGCTGACATTTTTATTTTTTGCTCTCTTGAAACCTCCCCCCCACTAATTAGTTTGAAGCCCTCTCTACAGCCCTAGTTATTCGATTCGCTAGTACTCTAGTCCCAGCACTGGCCAAGTGAAGCCCGTCCCAACGGAACAGCGCTCTCCTGTCCCAGTACTGGTGCCAGTGTCCCAAGAAGCAAAACCCATTTCTCCCACACCAGTCTTTGAGCCACGCATTTAACTCTCTGATTTTATTTACCCTAGCCAAATTTACTCGTGGCTCAGGTAATAATCCAGAGATTATTACCCTAGTGGTTCTGTTTTTTAATTTGGTCCCTAGCTGCTCATACTCCCTCAGCAGAACCTCTTTCCTTGTCCTATCTATGTCATTGGTACCAACATGGACTACGACAACTGGATCCTCCCCCTCCCACTCCAAGTTTCTCTCCAGCCCAGAGGAGATGTCCTTAACCCTGGTGATGGTTGAGTGCCTTTTGTATTATGTAAGCCTCTCTCTTACTACTGTTCGGACCGCTAGAATTATGAATAAACGTAACAATGGCAGACAAGTATGTGATCAATAAAATTGGTCTTTATTCACAGTAGAGTTAAACTTCAAGCGTACGTCGCAATCAGAATGCACCCGAATTACCCGTACATAAAAGTACCCCCCAGCAACTCATACGCTACCTCCGGCGATTTATATCCCAAGTCAACGGTACATAAAAGTACCCTTTAACAATATCTAAGCTCTATGTCCGACTTTTATACATACTCCTTTATCTCTGGGTGATTGATCCAGGAAGACTCGTAAGTCGAATAACATAGACTGGCCAGCTTTCTTTGTTCGTCTGTTCTGTCTTCTTTGTTCTGAATTTCCCGCCTCTGGGTTACTTCTGTTATAGGGCCTTTCTGCCGGCCCCACTCGTAGATCACTGTCTGCCCCCCCCCGATAGGTCCTTTCACTCCAAACCTTCCCTGATTGGAGTTCATGGATGCCTCAGGACATCGCTGCAGGGGTCCCTCAGGGCAATGTCCTAGGCCCAACCATCTTCAGCTGCTTCATCAATGATCTTCCCTCCAACATAAGGTCAGAAATGGGAATGTTCACTGATGACTGCAGTGTATTCAGTGCCATTCATAACTCCTCAGATAATGAAGCAGTCCATGCCCACATGCAACAAGACCTGGACGACGTTCAGGCTTGGGCTGATAAGTGGCAGGTAACATTCGCGCCACAGAAGTGCCAGGCAATGACTATCTCCAACAAGCGAGAGTCTAACCACCGCCCCTTGACATTCAACGGCATTACCATCGCCGAATCCCCCACTATCAACATCCTGGGGGTCACCATTGACCAGAAACTGAACTGGACCAGAGACATAAATACTGTAGCATCAAGAGCAGGCCAGAGGCTAGGTATTCTGCGGTGAGTGTCTCACCTCCTGAGTCCCCAAAGCCTTTCTACCATCTACAAGGTACAAGTAAGAAGTGTGATGGAATACTCTGCACATGCCTGGATGAGTGCAGCTCCAACAACACTCAAGAAGCTCGACATCATACAGGACAAAGCAGCCCGCTTGATTGGCACCCCATCTACCACCTTAAAGATTCACTCCCTCCACCACCGGCATATAGTGGCTGCAGTGTGCACGATCTACAAGATGCACTGCAGCAACTCGCCAAGGCTTCTTCGGCAGCACCTCCCAAACCTGCGATCTCTTCCACCTAGAAGGACAAGAGCAGCAGGCGCATGGGAGCAGCACCACCTCCAAGATCCCCTCCAAGTCACACACCATCCTGACTTAGAAGTATATCGCCGATGCTTCATCGTCGCTGGGTCAAAATGCTGGAACTCCCTCCCTAACAGCACTGTGGGAGTACCTTCACCACACGGACTGCAGCGGTTCAAGAAGGCGGCTCACCACCACCTTCTCAAGGGCAAGTAGGGATGGGCAATAAATGCTGGCCTTGCCAGCAATGCCCACATCCCATAAAAATGAATTTAGAAAAATGACACGTTCATGTTCCTGTGATGTGTGTTGGGGCGGGACTTCCTCGTCAACCTTCCTGTCCATGTGGCCTTTCAAACAAAGGACCATGCTGACCACCAGGCAAAGGACCCCCTGCTGACTTCTGCCATTTTGTGTCTTCACAAACAAATGCTGATTTCCTACATTTTGAATCCATCTGTAACCATTTCACAATTTGTTCTGAACTTCGATCTCCACACGGTAGCAGCGATTTTATTACGGTTTCTAGATTCTTACAATTGCAATCATCTTACAAGGAAGAGGTCCAAGGGACAGGTTAACGATCATTCCACTACAGGTTTCTAGATATTTCTTAATGGGGGTCTGCTAGTATTTAAAAGGCTGACTCACATTTTTATTATATATTGCTGTTTAGAATTGACTGTTACACGCAATAATCAGATTAGAACTCGCAGCTGCTTTTAACGGCTCCTCTGAAGATATTACCTTAATTGACATAATTTTAGTATACTCTTAGAGGGTATGACATTAATTTTTCAAAATTATAATGAAAGGAAAATTATGGCAGAAAACTGCAGTGACAAACGTGATTCCACCTTCAAAAATGGATACACAGTTAAGCCAGGAAATTATAGACCAGTTAGTCTTGTTGGTAAAATCCTAGAACCTATAATTTGGGATGACGTTACTAAGCATTTGGAGAAATATGAGATAATCAGGGACAGCCACCATGGATTTCTAAAAGGCAGGTCCTAGTTGACAAACTTTATAGAATTTTTTTGAAGAGCTAAAGGAGAAAATAAATAAAGTAGATGAAGTGAATGTGCTTTATATTGATTTTCAAAAAGCAGTTGATGAAGTACCACATGGCAAAAGATAATAATCAAATTAAATTAAGGGGAGTGTGGCTATATGGATTGAGAGATGGTTGGAGGGCAGAAAGCAAAGGATAGGAGTAAAAAATATTTCTTGGACTAGAAATTTCTGATGTGTGTTGAGGGTTCTGATATTTTCTATATGCGTAAATGATCTAGATTTAGGAATTGAGGGAACAATATTGAATTTTGCTGATAAAAATAATAATAGGGATCGGAAATAGACCTTAAGCGGTTACATTTTAAATGGAATACAAGAGTATCGAGTGTTGTTACACGGGCCATTAAAGGGTGGCAGTGAAGTAGAAAAGGCCATAAAAACAGCAATCAGAATCCCTGGTTTTGTATCAAGATGCATAGAAAACAAAAGCAAAGAGATAACGTTGAACTTTTACAAGGTTAGCATTGGTGTATTATGCACAATATTGGGCATCTCATTATAGCAAGGGAAAAGCTGGAGCATGGATAAACGATGATGTTATCAGGGATAAAGGGTTATAGAGGGACTTGAAAAGTTAGGGTGTTTTTCAGAAGAGCTGAGAAGGTTAAGGGGACCTTATTTCTTCAAATTAATAAAGATAATGTTTCCAGTTTTGGCCCCTGCATATGGTTGAGGATATTGAGGTCCTGGAGAAGGTACAGAAGAAGATGACAAAAGTTATGCCTAGTCTTAGGGTTCAAGAAGTTAGGGCTATTTTCAGTAGAGAAATGTAGACTTGAAGAGCTATGATTGAGATTTTTTAAATGTTGAAGGGATTAGATTCCACATTGTAACCATCCTCATTGTAAATATTTATTTTAACCCCTTAATTCCTTTTATGACCTAGTTGAATTTTGTTATTTGAAACCAAATGACTGGGGGCAAGCAGATAAATCAGAAGGCAAAGAGTTGGGTTGAATGTTGGGCAATACTTTATTTCATGAGCAGTTACTGGCCTCGAATAGATTGCCGAAGCATGTGGTGAGCATGAATTGCCTGCAGCTCTTCAAAAAAGAGAGAGACGAGTTCTTGAGAAACAAAGATATTTCCAGTTATAGAGGATAAGTTGCGGGATCGCTGGGTGTAAGTAGCATTTATGGGTTACCACTGTCTCATGGAGTTTTGCTCGACTGCATGGGAAGTCAGAGTGGAATTTCCCAGAGATTTTCCGAAATGGCCTCAAGATTTCTCTCTGCTTTTTGCCTCTCTCGCATGATTACATGATGGGGGATGGATAAATTGTGTACGTGACTGCATCATGTCTAGATCTAGATAGGCAGAGTTGATATACCAGATTGTGGCGGTACCATCGGTTGTACCTTGCATAAAGACACATAATTCCCTTTAACTTACCTTACTGTATGTTTAACTTACCTTTTGGGGCCGTTGCCCTTTTAACTTACCTGTTGGGGCCATTGCCCCTTTAAGACACGCCCTAGCGTGCTGACGTCACGTCACGTATGACGTGACGTGCGTGCGGCGGCTGCCGGCCCGACTCGGCCTTCCAGGACGGCCGCCGGCACAGCCCGGCCTAGCATCTTCGGCCGCATCGGCCAGCCGACGGGAGTGACGCGATCTTCTGCTCCCGCGGCAAGCACCGGCTCAGCCTGGCCTCCCGCTCCCGACTTCGGGCAGCGACGCGGTCACGTGACTGCCCCAAGCGCGGGCAAACGTGACGACGCGCATCACGTGATGCCCTAAGCGCGGGAACCGCGAACAACGTGATGACGTCACAACACAAATGCGATGACGTCATCACGCTCCCCACAGGACTGCGAACTCAGTCCTCGTGGAGTCCCCGCTGGGACAAGACCTATACCACGATGCTCCTACAGTCAACCATCTTACCTGCCATCTTACCTGATGTAATTAGTCTGTTCCTGTAAATAAACAACTTGTTAATAGTTCGTCGAAGTCAAACTCTCTTATTTAGTGGCAATCTACACGAACCGCTGCACTGGTGACCCAACGACGTGAGTACGGGAGCTCATCAATTCCTACGCTACAATTGGTGAACCCGTATCCGTGAATGTTGGATCCGTGGTTCAGTGGATATGCTATTATTAAATAATCACACGGATGCTGTACATTAACAATAAACAGATCTTTACTGGAGGAGGGTAGTCTCTAGACTGGGGGTACAGAGGCATGCGCAAAGCTTATATACCGGTGTGGTCACTGCCGGTACTACAGTATACAGGAGCTGTAAAAGTAGTTCTGACTTAAAGGCACATACACTACAATTCCTCCCCTTTTAGATTAGTAGTACCCCTAATATTCAAACAACAATTAACATTTCAACATGTACATTAAACAACAAAAGTCCATTTATAGATTCAGTCTTTGGGGCGGCTTCCTGACCCTTTCGGGATAGCGCCTTTCGGAGGTTCTTGTTCTTGGTGCAGAGGCGATTCTGACCCCTTTTCATCGTGTAGTTCATCGGGTTCCACTGCTACTGGGTCTGAAGTAGATGCTACCGGTATGTCGGGTTCATCCCCAGGTACTCGAGACATGGGGTTGACACGTTCCTGTGACGCTAAGATCTGATCGACGTGGCGTCTCACAATGTTCTCCCCGACATCCACTGTGTACATTAATGGCCCCTGCCTTGTACATTCCTCTGTTCGATAGTCACGCGCCAAGACTGGTTGCCCTACATTGAAGCTCCTTATCGGCTTCTCATTGATGTGCTGGAATTGTTTGTCCTCAACATTTCTTCGCACATTTGGTCTGAGCAAGTCCAGACGAGATCTCAACCTTCGGTTAAAGAACATCATGGCCGGGGCCTGGTTGGTAACTGCATGTGTCGCGTTTCGGTAGGCTAATAAGAAATTGTCTATCTTATGCTGTCGTGGAATTTCATCGTCGCACATGGCCGTTATCGCCTTCTTAAAGGTTTGTACGAACCTCTCAGCCAATCCATTTGTGGCTGGATGATACGGGGCGGATGTGTAATGCCTTACCCCATTCCTTCTCATAAATTTTTGGAACTCGTCGGACACAAACTGTGGTCCATTATCAGAGCAAATCTGCTCTAGCAAACCGTTTCTGGCAAATATGGTCCGTAGGACTGCAATCGTTTTCTCTGTAGTGGTTGAGGACATTTTTATCACCTCAGGCCACTTTGAATGAGCATCCACTGCTATTAAGAACATTGAGTCCATGAATAGACCAGCGAAATCAATATGCACCCGTTGCCATGGAGAGGAGGGCCACTCCCATGGGTGTAGAGGGGCATGTGGTGGTGCATTTTGGACCTTCTGGCATCCTAAGCAGCTCTTAGTTAAGTCTTCGATTTGTTGATCGATTCCTGGCCACCACACATAAGCCCTAGCAAGGCTTTTCATTTTCACTCCCCCCAGATGATCTTCATGTAGCTCATTTAGCACTCTCTCCCTTAACTTGGGTGGAATCACCACTCTGGATCCACACATCACTGTCCCCTGGCATACTGACAGCTGTTGTCTTCTGGATGAGAATGCTGGCAACAGTGAGTTGCCATGTGTTGGCCATCCCCTCACCGTCAATTCATATACCCGCGACAGTGTCGGATCATTGCGGGTCTCCTTCTCTATATCCGCGTTTGTTACTGGCAATCGTTCAATTATTGACGAATAAAATATCTCGATAGGGTCCACTGCTGGTGCTTCCTCCACAGTAGGCAGTGGCAGGCACGATAGCCCATCAGCGTTCCCATGCTGTTTCGTGCCTTTATATTCTATTTCATATTGATTCGCCCCTAGAAACAGGGACCATCTTTGTAACCGCTGTGCAGTCATCACTGGAACACCCTTCTTAGGATTAAAGATGGAGACAAGTGGTTGGTGGTCAGTCAGCAAGGTGAACTTCTGCCCATGCAGATAGTGGTTGAATTTTTTTACTCCCCATACTAGGCTGAGGGCCTCCCTGTCAATCTGGGCGTAGTTGTGCTCGGCTGAGGTTAGTGACCGAGATGCAAAGGCTACTGGCCTCTCCAACCCGTCGGGGAATTTGTGCGACAGCACCGCTCCAATACCATAGGGTGATGCATCACATGCCAAACGAATTGGTAGTGCTGGGTTGAAATGGGCCAACACCTCTTTTGATGTGATCAATTCTTTACACTTATGGAAAGCTCGTCTACGTTCGTCATCCCACTTCCATGGTACCCCTGTTTGCAGCAGGGTGTTCAGCGGGTGTAATACCGTAGACAAATTTGGTAAGAACTTGTGGTAGTAGTTTACCAGCCCGAGGAATGACCTCAGTGTGGTGTATGTAACCTGTTCCACCTTAAGAGAACTACCTTAAGAGACGTACTACTTTCTCTTGGCTGCTGTATACTGTAATACCGGTGGTGACCACACCGGTATATAAACGTTGTGTAGGGATATGCTGGGCAGTTCAGCCCTGACCTCCGAATAGTAAAGACCTGTTAAAAGTTATTCTTGTGGTCTGTGTCCAGTGATTTATAATAAGCATAACTGGGACACACAGACTTAACAGTGGCGACGAGTCCGATCTTACCCTGCGGCAGTTTTACATCCAAGGCAGCTTCGTCCTCAGAACGGGCGTCGAGAAGAGGCATCCGCCCTCATCATCCTGCTGAGCACCATCGCACGGGAGGCATCGAGAACCCGGGTTAAAAAGAAAAAATTCTGACCACGAAGCCCTCCATCAGCGACAGGCAGTGATCATCCCTTCTACCACGGTGGTGGGTAAGCCGATCAGCGACACGAGCAGAAAGTCGGCCGCGTTGACTGTGGAGTGGGGGAGGGAAAACGGAGGAAAAAGGGCGGAGAACTCGACCACGGCCGGTGAAAAGGGCCGGGCTGCAATCGAGGCCGAGAGGCGCAGCGACCGGGGCAGCTTAAGGCACGAGAGCCGCGGAGAACTCAAACGCAGCCGGTGCAAAGGACCGGGCTGCATGCGGGGCTGAGAGGCGCAACAGCAGGGGAAGCGTGAATGCCCACGGGAACCGCGGGGGAGTAAAAGCAGCGTCGGGGAATTGAGAACCACTGGGGAGGCGAGAACGGCAGCAGCACGGCAATCGCCATTGCAGCCAGCGGGGGAAGAAGGCAAACACGGGAATCCGCCATTGTAGTCGGCGGGGGAAGAAGATGAGCGCGGGACAGACCGCCAAGCGCGGGAAGCCGCCATTATAGTAGGCGGGGGAAGAAGACAAGCGCGGGAAGCCGCCATTTTGAGAAAAAGAAAAATTTAAAAAACTTGCCAGGATGCCTAAACATGGGAACATTAATACCTTTGATAGCGATATCGAAGATTGGACCACGTATGTAGAACGCATGGAAGTTTATTGTAAAGTAAATAAGGTACCAGATGATGAGAAAGCACTAACCTTATTAAGCTCAATGGGTGCGAAGACATACGGGCTATTGAAGCACCTTCTATCACCAGATAAACCGGCGGATCAGACTTTAGCGAATATTGTTACTGTCCTGAAAAATCATTTAAACCCCACGCCGCTGATGATAGCGGAACAATTAAAATTTTACAGAAGAATGCAGCTGAAAGACGAAAGCAACGCTGAATTTTTAATTGAACTGCGTAAGCTATCAAAGTACTGTCAGTTTGGAACAGGACTAGCAGATGCACTGAGAGATAAATTTGTGTGTGGATTGTTAAAAGAAGGAACACAAAAGCGACTGCTTGAGGAGAATGATCTTACGCTTGATAAAGCTGTCACTATTGCAGCATCGCACGAAGCCGCAGCGAGAGGCACTGCGGAAATGCAGCTACGGTCACCGGAACTCAGCACCAATCAAATGGTCTTCGGTACAGTAAAATGTTATCGTTGTGGAAAGACAACGCACGATCAGAACCAGTGCTGGTTCAAAAATCAGGAATGCAGAAAATGTGGCAGGCTTGGTCACATAGCTAAAGTATGCCGGTCAGGAAAGAAGACCAGCAACAAAAAGTCACCGCAGGAAAAGTACAGAAAGGTACACAAGGTGACAGAGAGCAGTTCGAATGAACAGAAGTCAAATTCAGACTCCAGCAGTAATACACTGGGTAGTCTAAGAGTACACAATGTTGGTAATGAAGCAGACCTCCAAACAATCTGGGTCACACTTCAGATAGCAGGAGTCCAAGTGAAGATGGAATTGGACACTGGATCGGCATTGACGGTCATGAATAAGCAAGATTACAAAAGGTTATTCCCACATATTCCCCTACGGGATACGGAGATTGTATTGAAAACATACACGGGGCAAAGAGTATACCCCATCGGGAAGATAGAGGTAAAGGTGGTCCACAAGGGCAAAGAAAGCCGAGGAATGGACTTATATGTGCTACCTGAGGGAGGTCCACCACTACTGGGACGGGAGTGGATTAGGAAAATAAATATGGACTGGCATTCCTTAAAAGCACTAATGGTAGATTCCGGTAAAAAAGATGTCAAACCTAAACGATTGTCCAGAATATTGGACGATGCTAAAGAGGTGTTCCAACAGGGACTGGGAACACTGAGAGGAATTACGGCAAACATCAAGGTTGAAGAACATGCAAACCCGAAATTTTTCAAATTTCAAACCTTATGCGATACGACCTGCTGTGGAAGCTGAGCTGGAAGGGCTAGAACGTTCAGGAGTACTGTCTAAGGTAGACTGGAGTGAGTGGGTGACGCCCATTGTTCCCGTCATGAAGCGTTCATCGAGCTACAAGCCGGGGGAACCGGGGAAGGTTCGCATCTGTGGAGATTTCAAGATCACTGTTAATCCGGTGCTTCACACGGTGCAGTATCCGCTTCCGCGGATTGAGGATATCTTCGCTTCGTTGTCTGGCGGGAAACACTTCACCAAGATAGACCTGGCGCAGGCGTACTTACAGATGGAAGTTGAGGAAGAGTCACGCCAGTATCTCACGATCAACACGCATAGAGGCTTGTACCGGTATAATAGACTGGTTTTTAGAGTGGCATCGGCTCCAGCAATTTGGCAGAGGGCCATGGAGCAGGTATTACAGGGAATTCCAGGCACACAATGTTACCTGGACGATATTCTGATTACAGGAGATGATGACGAGGAACACCTTGCAAATTTGGAACTGGTGCTCACCAGATTGAAAGAATATGGACTTCGAGTTAATCGCCAGAAATGTGAGTTCTTTCAGAAGCGGATCTCGTACTGTGGTCATGTCATTGACCAGGAGGGGCTTCATAAGTCTCCTGACAAGATCGAAGCTGTTGTGAAGGCTCCCGCTCCGGATAATGTATCCCAGTTGAGGTCGTTCCTAGGGTTGATTAACTATTACCATAAGTTTCTGCCAAATTTTTCCATGGTGCTGCACCCGCTGAATGCTCTTTTGCAGAAGGGAGTACCATGGAAGTGTAAGAGGGCCTTTCGCAAAAGCAAGGCATTGATCACCTTAGAGGAAGTGTTGGCTCACTTCAACCCAACGCTGCCTATTCGTTTGGCTTGTGATGCTTCTCCATATGGTATTGGGGCAGTACTCTCACACAAGTTGCCAAATGGCCTGGAGAGGCCAGTTGCGTTCGCATCCAGATCATTGACCTCCGCTGAGCGCAACTATGCTCAGATAGATAGGGAGGCTCTCAGCCTTGTGTGGGAAGTAAAGAAGTTTAATCATTACCTGCAGGGCCAAAAGTTTACGCTCCTGACAGACCACCAACCGTTGGTATCCATTTTTAACCCTAAGAAGGGTGTTTCGGTGATGACAGCACAGAGACTCCAGAGATGGTCCCTTTTCCTAGGGGCACATCAATATCAGATCGAATTCAAAGGTACAAAGCAGCATGGTAATGCTGATGGGCTGTCGCGCCTGCCACTACCTACAGAGGAGGAGGCACCGACGGTTGACCCTGTTGAGTTATTTCACTCGACCATCATCGAATGTTTACCAGTCACCAATGCAAGTATTGAAAGAGAAACCAGGAACGACCCGACACTGTCCCGGGTCTACGAAGTGACAGTGAAGGGATGGCCAGCACATGGTGATCCACTGTTACCGGCATTCTCAGCAAGACGAGAACAGCTGTCCGTCTGTCAAGGAACATTGATGTATGGAACAAGGGTGATTATTCCTCCTAAGTTAAGAGAGAGAGTTCTAAAGGAACTGCATGAAGGTCATCTGGGGGGAGTCAAGATGAAAAGCCTTGCTAGGGCTTATGTGTGGTGGCCGGGTATCGACCAACAGATAGAGGATCTGACGAAAAGCTGCTCAGGGTGCCAAAAAGTGCAAAATGCACCTCCGATTGCACCGCTGCATCCATGGGAATGGCCTTCAACCCCATGGCAACGTGTACATATTGACTTTGCTGGTCCATTCATGGACTCCATGTTTTTAATTGCAGTGGACGCACATTCTAAATGGCCAAAAGTGATTAAGATGACTACCACTACCTCGGAAAAGACGATCGCAGTGCTAAGAACGATATTTGCAAGAAATGGATTGCCAGAACAAATATGTTCAGACAACGGACCGCAGTTCGTGTCAGAAGAATTCCAGAAATTCATGAAGAAGAATGGGGTGAAACATTATACCTCTGCCCCATATCATCCGGCTACAAACGGGTTGGCCGAGAGATTTGTACAAATGTTTAAAAAAGCAATAAAGGCCATGAGCGAAGATCAGATTCCACTACAACACAAGGTGGACAAATTCCTACTGGCATATCGAAACGCCACTCATGCAGTGACAAACCAAAGTCCTGCCATGATGTTCTATAACAGGAGGTTGCGGTCCAGGTTGGACTTGTTAAAACCAAATGTGCGGAGGGAAGTTGAAAACAAACAGTTCCAGCATATAAATAACAAGACCACTCGGAGTTTCGAAATAGGACAACCAGTGTTAGCCCGGGACTATAAAAACGAGAAATGGCAATCTGGAACAATTCGGGCCAGACAAGGACCCCTGATGTACACGGTAGATATTGGTGAAAATGTAATACGGCGTCATGCTGACCAACTGGTAGAATCGAGAACAAGGGTCGAACCCGGGGTTATGGCAGAGACAACCGTGGAAGAAGTTAGTGAACCTGAAGCATCTACTTCAGAAGTGAATGTACCTGAGGATGATGTCCAATCCATAAGAGATCAACTAGATGAGTCACCCCAGCAACGAGAATCAGAGACCCCTGAAAGGCGTTATCCAACTCGAATCAGGAGGCCTCCTCAGAGACTGAATCTTTGAACTGTTTTGCATGAAGTTGTATATATATATATCTATATGTTATTGGGCCAGAAATTCGCGGCCAAAGGCGTGAGTGCGCTCGGGGTACTCACGCATCTGGCCGTTGGAAATGCCGGCGTTCAGCATGAACAGCGCATGCGGGGAACGCCGGCATTTCCAGACCTCGAGCGCGTGCGACTGCACAGGCAGCGCTTGCGCAGTGAACTTCGTAGATTTCATTCATGAAATCCGTGAGGGTAAGTCCTCAGAAGTTACACTTGAAAAAAGCAAGTGTAAAGTGGTTCATTGGCTGCGGAGGAAGAAACATTTTATCGTGGAGCTTCTGAAATGCAGTATTTTTGTTTGGGAAAGGGAGGGAAGTTATTTTAAGAAATTTTAAGTAAGTTTTAAAGTTAAAATTTTTTTTTTTTTTTTTAAAGGCTTTTCAGAACGGTAGGTAGAAGGAGCAATTGTGGCTGTGTGAATGGAATGTGAGAATGAGTTATGTATGTATGTCCACATATATTCCTTTACGTATATGTATGTATGTTTTATATTCCTTTACTAATGTGTATATGAATGTATGTTTTTAATTATGATTTTCGAATAAGTTACTTTCTCTGAAAGTCATAATTAAATAATACATTCATACACATAAGTAAAGGAATATATACATAACACGCAAAGGAATATATACAGACATACATACTTTCAGAAGCTCCACGATAAGAAATATCTTCCTCCGCAGCCTCTGTAGCAACTGTACCCATGCTTTTTTCATGTGTAAGTTGTAAGGACTTGACCTCACTGAAAGCATGAATGAAAGCGGCGAATTATACTGCGCACGCGCTGCCTGTGCAGTCGCACGCGTTCTGCCTCTGAACCCCTTCGTTCAGAGGACAGGAAATGCCGGTTTTCCCCACATGCACTGTGCATGCTGAAAACCGGCATTTCATCCGGCCAGATGCGTAAGTACCCCGACCGTACTCGCGCATTTGGAAGGGAATTACTGGGCCAACATTTTACATGTCAATAAAATGAAAAATTTAACAATTGCACGACTTGCCCCCTCGCATCTGCGACTGAGGGTCCAAGGAGGTGCATTGCGCAAGAGGTCATCATCGTACGTATCCTCACACTGTTCCCTTTGGGGAACTGTATGAAGTGGTGGAAGGATTTATGGCCGTGATTAACGCTCATTCCATGACCGTAACCATCTTTGAACCAGCCATTAGGGTGGTTAGTCCTATGGCGGGAGGGTTTTACGGGCTCCCACAACCCATCTGAGTGGGGGGGGGGGGCCACCAACACCCACGGACGCAAGTATCCCGCTGGATGTCCACCCAGAATTTAAAGTTGGAACTCCGACTCCACTTGCCGGGACTGTCTGGAGTGGGGTTCAAAACCCTACTCCTTCTGGCCCAGCGGCGGGGATGCTTACTGCTACGCAAAAGGCCCACTCCGCACAAAAGGTGACACCCATATGTTTCCTGTGCCTTTTCCCCCCCCGTGACTGGAGCCCTATGCTGCCATTTCACGTTGCTAATCGGATTGGGCCTTTGTCATAGCGGTAGGATCCCCGCCGCTGGGCCAGATCAGGGTAGGGTTTCGAACCCCGCTCCAGACAGTCCCGGCAAGTGGAGTCGGAGCTCCGGCTCTAAATTCTGGTTTGACATCCAGTGGGATATTTGCGTCCGTGGGTGTGGGTGGCCCCCCCTCCTTGTATAGCTTGTGGGAGCCCGTAAAACCCTCCCGCCATAGGACTAACCGCCCTAATGCCTGGTTCAAAGATGGTTACGGTCACGGAATGAGCGTTAATCATGGCCATAAATCCTTCCACCACTTCATACAGTTCCCCAAAGGGAACAGTGTGAAGACACGTATGACGACGACATTGCTAAATAAATAAATGGAATTAAAAAAATTCTTTTAGGGCTTTTAAAAGTCTTTAAATTGCTTTAATTCTGTTTAAAACTACTTCAGATTACTCAAAATAATGTAAACATTTAAAAAAGTTTATAAAAGTTACCAAAATCTTCAAAAAACTTCCAAAAACCTATTTAAACTGCTGCTTTGCATGTAAAAATGCTTAGCAGCTTGACAGAAACATTGGGGGCGTGTCCAGTGAAACTGAGACCTCAAGGGGCGTGTCTCACTTGCACTGCACGCTCCTGGCTTCGCGCTGGCTGCACTCCTGAGCGGCGTGACGTCATACGCTGCCCGGGATTCTTCTTCTGGAAACACCAATTCCAGGCGTCCCTGGAGCTGATCGGCAGTAGCGCGGGGTAAGTGCAGAAACGGGGCTGCAAGCCCCGTTCACCAATTTCTGGCCCATTATGTTATGTTAAACTGGGATATAAGTGTTCAGCTAAAAGGGGAGGATTGTGGTGTATGTAACCTGTTCCACCTGAAGAGAACTACCTTAAGAGATGTACTACTTTCTCTTGGCTGCTGTATACTGTAATACCGGTGGTGACCACACCGGTATATAAACGTTGTGTAGGGATTTGCTGGGCAGTTCAGCCCTGACCTCCGAATAGTAAAGACCTGTTAAAAGTTATTCTTGTGGTCTGTGTCCAGTGATTTATAATAAGCATAACTGGGACACACAGACTTAACACTCAGTTGTGACACATTTTCCGGTGCTGGAGCCTTGACTACTGCCTCAATCTTGTCAGGGGACTTATGTAACCCCTCTTCATCGATAACGTGGCCACAATACGAGATCTGTTTCTGGAAAAACTCGCACTTGTGGCGATTAGCTCGTAGCCCATACTCCTTTAATCTGGTGAGCACCTTCTCCAAGTTGGCGAGGTGATCACCGTCATTTTCGCCCGTGACCAAGATGTCGTCTAAATAACACTGGGTCCCTGGAATCCCTTGCAGGACCTGATCCATCGCCCTTTGCCAGATAGCCGGAGCCGAGGCTACTCCAAACACCAGCCGGTTGTATTGATAGAGACCTTTATGAGTGTTGATCGTAAGGTAATGTTTCGAAGCTTCTTCTACCTCCATTTGCAAGTACGCCTGGGCTAGATCAATTTTGGTGAAGCGTTTACCTCCAGATAGCGAGGCAAAAATATCCTCAATTCGTGGAAGCGGATATTGCACCGTGTGAAGGACTGGGTTCACTGTCACCTTAAAATCCCCACAGATGCGGACCTTCTTTGGTTCCCCAGGCGTATTACTCAACGACCTCTTCATTACAGGAACGATGGGTGTAGCCCACTCGCTCCAGTCCACTTTGGACAGTACTCCTGCACGTTCCAACCTTTCCAGCTCTGCTTCAACAGCTGGTCTGATCGCATTAGGCACTGGTCTGGCCTTCAGAAACTTTGGGCTTGCATTTTCCTCTATTTTAATCGTTGCTGTTATTCCTTTATTGTTCCTAGTCCCTCCTGGAACACTTCTTTTGCGTCAGTTAGCATTTTTGACAGTCGTCCAGGTGTGACGTCGTCATCCTTTTTGGCCTCAACCTTCAGTGCCTGTATGGAATGCCAATCTAATTGTATCTTCCGGATCCATTCACGTCCTAGCAGTGGTGGTCCTCCATTTGGCAATACATATATATCCATTTTAGGTATTTCCTGGCCTTTATATGTCACTTTCACCCTTATTTTTCCTTTGGGGTAGACTTTTTGCCCCGTATACGTCTTCAAGACAATCTCTGTAGCTTTCAAGGGTATGTGTGAAAATAGCCGCTTGTAGTCTCTTTGATTTATGACTGTTACAGCTGACCCTGTGTCCAATTCCATTTTCATTTGGACTCCGTCTATCTTGAGTGTAACCCAGATAGTCTGGTGATCCTCCATTTCTGTTACCTTATGTAGTTTGAGACAACCCAGCTCCTTGCTTCTGGAGTCTGTGTCACTTTTCTGTTCGTCTGAACCACTGTCCATCACCTGGTGTACCTTTTTGTACTTCTCCTGTGGAGATTTCTTACTGTTGGTTTTCTTCCCAGACCTGCAGACTCTTGCTATGTGTCCTGCTTTACCACACTCTGCACACTTGGTCCTTGAACCAACAATCTTTCTGGTCATGTGTTGTTCTGCCACAGCGACAGCACTTCCCTGTTCCATAGGACATTTCATTGGTGCCATATTCTTGCGGTCTCCGTTGTATCTCTGCAGCGCCCCTTGCGGCTGCTTCGTGTGATACTGCCATACTGAAAGCTTTGTCCAGCGTAAGGTCCTTTTCTGATAGAAGCCGTTTCTGGGTTCCTTCACTTTGTAGCCCACACACAAACTTGTCCCTTAACGTATCTGCTAGTCCCGCTCCAAACTGGCAGTGTTTCGATAGCTTGCGCAGTTCCGTTAGGTACTCAGCATTGCTTTCGTCTTTGTGTTGTTTCCTTTTATGGAACTTAAATCGTTCTGCTATCAGCAGCGGTGTGGGGTTTAAGTGGTCCTGTAGGATTTCTACTATGCTTTCAAAATTCTTGTTTACCGGCTTCTCTGGGCTTATTAGATTTCGCAGTAACCCATAAGTTTTTGCACCCATGGAATTTAACAGAACCAGTGCTTTATTAGCATCTGGCACTTCATTCGCCCTGCAGTACACCTCAATACGTTCCACATATGTCGCCCAATCTTCGACTTCATTGTCGAACGTAGAGATACTGCCACTCTTCGGGTGTGAGTTAACTGTCACAAATGGCGCCTCCCTGCGCTCTTCACCCTCTGTCTTACCCCATCGACGCTGCTCGGCTTTCTCTCTGCCGTCGGTCGGCTCCAGCCGCCGCTGCTCGGGAAGGGTCTGCGCTGGACCTGTCGTCGGTCTCTTACTGCTCGTCTTGGCTGTGGAACCAAGCCCGGCTCTCCACAGCCTCCCCTGCGAAGTCCAATCTCTGCCTGACTGCTGGGCAGTTGCTCGTGGTCGACGCCCGTGTTCCTGGCCTCGACTTTTTTTTTTATGTTGCAGGTAGATTCGAATCGACACTCGTCGCCACTGTTGGATCCGTGGTTCAGTGGATATGCTATTATTAAATAATCACACGGATGCTGTACATTTACAATAAACAGGTCTTTACTGGAGGAGGGTAGTCTCTAGACTGGGGGTACAGAGGCATGCGCAAAGCTTATATACCGGTGTGGTCACTGCCGGTACTACAGTATACAGGAGCTGTAAAAGTAGTTCTGACTTAAAGGCACATACACTACAGTGAACGATTTTCACGGTAGCAACGCACAGCCTGACCCTCGTCTTCCCACAAGACGACCAACGCACAACCGACGAACAACCACGGAACAGCAACCGCCTAACACCGATTCCACCAGAAGCGACCCCGTCTTTGTGAACGTCTTCGCAAAGGAAGCGCAGCTTGGAGGTGAGCCCATTTTTCACGAACGATTTCACAGAGGTAGAGCACGACCAACGGCAACCGTCGACCACCAGCGCTACAATTGGTGAGTTTGTGAACGTCTTTCACAAACGAAGCACGCTATGGAAGCATCAGCCGTTCCGCTGTCGCTACCGCAATCCAGGGAGCCACAGTCTCCCTCGTGCTTTATGAAGGTAGATGCCCCGTTCACCGAGAACATCGATGCGGCGCCGGCCACGCACTTGCTCACGGTCCCCGTACTCGTCTTTCCTACCGCCACACGGATCGTCCGCCTCTACGTCCACAGCGACAGCAAGTATAAATCTCTCCAAGCGCGGGGTACAGCATGTTCGGGCTCACAAAATCTGAGCGCGCCCTGCGGGGATACCACGAGGACTCACCCCCGCGAAACACGAGGACCCACTCCTCGCGCACGAGGACCCATCCCTCGCGAGCCATGAGGACCCATCCCTCGTGAAAAACGATGACTCCTTCTCCGCCGACGACGCACCAGCCCTTCAGCCTGCTGGTTGTGTTACGTACTACACGATTCGGCGTGAACAAAAGGTGTGCCGCCTTCCCGGCTGTTTTCTCCTAAATCTACAACTGTTACAAGTGTTGCCGCCCTCCAGGCAGAGTTAACCCCTCCTGCAAGCAACAACAACCTGGACCGTTGCCGCCCTTTCTCCAGTTTTCCCTTTAACAAACGCAAACGTCTACTGAAGCTGCACACATCGAGGACGGGTCCAACGGGCATCCTGTGGCCGCGATCAGCCACGTGAAAGTTGCTAGCCTCACCGATCACAGGTTAACACAGTAACTCTTCACCCTCTGTTGTGTTAACGTCGTAGCACTATGGCACACACCGTTCCGCGTGTTCCAGCCTCCTGAAGGTTTCACTCACCTGTCGGCGAGTTCACTCACCTCGCCTGTCAAGTCCTTCTGGAACGTTCGTTTGGCGTGCCTGCAGAGTTCGTCATAACAAGGACTTGTTCCAACACCAACAGAGTCATTGCCCGCGTTCGCCCAACCTGCCCGTCACTCTGACCAGGCCTGCTGTTTCGCACGTCTCCAAGGTCCTTTGCCTGACAGATACACTTTATTCGCCACGATGCGCGTACGGATCCCCTCACTAGCAGCATCTTCGGAACTCGCTCGCCAAGCCGAGACAGCACGACCGCCGAGACCACCAGCGTCAGACCATCTCATACTTGGACTTTTGTTAAAGCGAATTCTGGGGGGGCCCATGTGGCGGTACCATCGGTTGTACCTTACATAAAGACACATAATTCCCTTTAACTTACCTTGCTGTATGTTTAACTTACCTTTTGGGGCCGTTGCCCTTTTAACTTACCTGTTGGGGCCATTGCCCCTTTAAGACGCGCCCTAGCGTGCTGACATCACGTCACGTGCGTGCGGCGGCTGCCGGCCCGACTCGGCCTTCCAGGACGGCCGCTGGCACAGCCCGGCCTAGCATCTTTGGCCGCATCGGCCAGCCGACGGGAGTGACGCGATCTTCCACTCCCGCGACAAGCACCAGCTCAGCCTGGCCTCCAGCTCCCGCTCCCGACTTCGGCCTCAACGGCCAGCGACGCGGTCACGTGACTGCCCCAAGCGCGGGCAAACGTGACGACGCGCATCACGTGATGCCCTAAGCGCGGGAAACGCGAACAATGTGATGACGTCACAACACAAATGCGATGACGTCATCACGCTCCCCACAGGACTGCGAACTCAGTCCTCGTGGAGTCCCCGCTGGGACAAGACCTATACCACGATGCTCCTACAGTCAGCCATCTTACCTGCCATCTTACCTGATGTAATTAGTCTGTTCTTGTAAATAAACAACTTGTTAATAGTTCGTCGAAGTCAAACTCTCTTATTTAGTGGCGATCTACACGAACCGCTACAAGATGGTCTTTTCATGTATTTTTTCATATGTATGACTAGTGCTGAGTAAATTAAGGGTGACCCGATGGAGCTCTTCAAGATCATGAAAGATGATAGTGATAGTTTCCATTGGTATCAAAAGATAGGAAGGAGAAAAACAAAAGTGGCAGTCAGAGAAATCAACGGTTTAAATCAAACGTGGTCACAGTAAATAATAATTCTAATAGGTCTAAGAGCGTTAAAAAAACAAGCCTGAAGGCTTTGTGTCTTAATGCGAGGAGCATTCGTAATAAGGTGGATGAATTGGCTGCGCAAATAGAGGTAAGCGAATATGATTTGGTTGGGATTACGGAAACGTGGCTCAAGGATGGCCAAGGCTGGGAACTCAACATCCAGGGGTATTCGATATTCAGGAAAGAGAGGCAAAAAGGAAAGGGAGGTGGGGTAGCATTACTGGTTAAAGAAGGGATTAACACAATTGTAAGGAAGGATATTCGCTCTGATGATGTGGAATCTGTATGGGTAGAATTGAGAAATACTAAGGGGCAGAAAACGTTGGTGGGAGTGGTATATAGACCTCCAAACAGTAAGGCGGAGGTTGGGGATGGTATTAAAAGGGAAATTAAAGAAGCGTGCAATAAGGGCACAGCAGTCATCATGGGTGACTTTAATCTACATATAGATTGGGCTAACCAAATTAGTAACAATACTGTGGAGGAGGAATTCCTGGAGTGTTTACGGGATGGTTTCCTGGACCAATATGTCGAGGAACCAACCAGAGATCAGGCCATCTTAGACTGGGTATTATGTAACGAGAAAGGATTAATTAGCAATCTTGTTGTACGAGGCCCCTTGGGTCGGAGTGATCATAATATGATCGAATTCTTCATTAAGATGGAGAATGAAGTAGTTGACTCAGAGACCAGGGTCCTAAATTTAAATAAAGGAAACTACGATGGTCTGAGGCGCGAGTTGGGTAGGATTGATTGGGGAATGTCACTCAAAGGGTTGACGGTGGATAGGCAATGACAAACATTCAAAGACCGAATGGATGAACTACAGAATTTGTTCAACGCAGTTTGGCATAAAAATAAAACAAAAAAGGTGACTCAACCGTGGCTAACAAGGGAAATTAGGGATAGCATAAGATCCAAGGAAAGGACATATAAATTGGCCAGAAAAAGCAATAATCCTGAGGATTGGGAGCAGTTTAAGATTCAACAAAGGAGGACAAAGGGATTAATTAAGAAGGGGAAATAGAATATGAGAGTAAGCTTGCAGGGAACATAAAAACTGACTGTAAAAGCTTTTATAGATATGTGAAGAGAAAAAGATTGGTGAAGTCAAGCGTAGGTCCCTTGCAGTCAGAATCAGGGGAATTTTTAATGGGGAACAAAGAAATAGCAGGCCAATTAAATACATATTTTGGTTCTGTCTTCACAAAGGAGGACACAAATAACCTCCCAGAGATGCCGGGGAACATAGGGTCTGATGAAAGGGTGGAACTGAAAGAAATCAGTATTTGTAGGGAAATGGTGTTAGGAAAATTGATGGGACTGAAGGCCGATAAATCCCCAGGGCCTGACAATCTACATCCTAGGGTACTTAAGGAAGTGGCCCTAGAAATAGTATATGCATTGCTGGTCATCTTCCAGAACTCAATAGACTCTGGAACAGTACCCATGGATTGGAGGGTAGCTAATGTTACCCCACTATTCAAAAAAGGTGGTAGAGATAAAGCGGGGAATTATAGACCGGTAAGCCTGACATCGGTAGTGGGGAAAATGCTAGAGTCCATTATAAAAGATGTAATAGCAGAGCACTTGGAAAGCAGTGACAGGATCGGACAAAGTCAACATGGATTTACAAAAGGTAAATCGTGCTTGACTAATCTACTGGAATTTTTTGAGGATGTAACTGGTAAAATAGATAAGGGAGAACCAGTGGATGTGGTGTATTTGGACTTTCAGAAGGCTTTCGATAAGGTCCCGCATAAGAGATTAGCGTGCAAAATTAAGGCACATGGGATTGGGGGCAAGGTATTGACTTGGATAGAGAACTGGTTGGCAGACAGGAAGCAAAGAGTTGGAATAAATGGGTCGTTTTCCGAGTGGCAGGCAGTGACTAGTGGGGTACCGCAAGGATCGGTCCTAGGACCCCAGCTGTTCACAATATATATTAATGATCTGGACGATGGAATTGGATGTAATATCTCCAAATTTGCAGATGACACAAAGCTGGGTGGGAGGGTATGCTGTGAGGAGGATGTCGTGAAACTCCAGTACGATTTGGACAGGTTGGGTGATTGGGCAGAAACATGGCAAATGCACTATAATGTGGATAAATGTGAGGTTATCCACTTTGGTGGCAAAAAACAGGAAGGCAGATTATTATTTGAATGGCAATAGATTGGGAGAAGGGGAAGTGCAAAGAGACCTGGGTGTTCTTGTGCACCAGTCACTGAAGGTTAGCATGCAGGTGCAGCAGGCGGTTAAGAAGGCAAATGGTATGTTGGCCTTTGTACCAAGAGGGTTCGAGTACAGGAACTAGGATGTCTTGCTGCAGTTGTACAGGGCCTTGGTGAGACCGCACCTTGAGTATTGTGTGCAGTTTTGGTCGCCTTATCTGAGGAAGGACGTTCTTGCCATGGAAGGAGTGCAGCGAAGATTCACCAGGCTGATACCTGGGATGGCAGGAATGACGTATGAGGAGAGAATGTGTCGACTGGGCTTATACTCACTGGAGTTTAGAAGATTGAGAGGGGATCGAAACCTATAAAATTCTGTCAGGCCTGGACAGACTAGATGCAGGAAGGATGTTTCCGATGGCAGGGGAGTCAAGAACCAGGGGTCATAGTCTAAGGATAAGGGGTAAGCCATTTAGGACTGAGATGAGGAGGAATTTCTTCACCCAGAGAATGGTGAACCTGTGGAATTCTCTGCCACAGAGGGCGGTGGAGGCCAGTTCATTAAATATATTCAAGAAGGAGTTGGATATATTTCTTAAGGCTAAAGGGATCAAGGGATATGGGGAGAAGGCAGGGACAGGGTACTGAATTTGGATGATCAGCCATGATCTCATTGAATGGCGGAGCAGGCTCGAGGGGCCGAATGGTCTACTCCTGCTCCTACCTTCTATGTTTCTATGTTGCGAGACAATAACGAGAGATCACAAATTTAAGATAATTACAAAAAATTAAAGGGAGCTTCTGAAAAAAAAATTGAAGGGAGCTTCTGAAAAAAAATCCTTTCTCTAGTTTCTAAAAGAGACCTAGTGATATTATACAAAAGCAAAATACTGCGGATGCTGGAAATCTGAAATAAAAACAGAAATGCTGGAAATACTCAGCAGGTCAGGCAGCATCTGTGGAGAGAGAGAAACAGTTAAAGTTTCAGGTCGATGACCTTTCGTCAGAACTGGCAAAAGTAAAAGATGTAACAGATTTTAAGCACGTGCAGGGAAAGGGGGAGGGGAGAAAAGAACAAAAGGGAAGGTTTGTGATAGGGTGGAAGGCAAGAGAGATTAAATGACAAAAAGTATGATTGTACAAAGCAAAAGGAGATGGTAATGGGACAAGTAAAGAAACAAAAGATGGGTCTAGAAGAAGTGTAAATGGGTACAGCAGAATCAACAGCTGCCATCTGAAAAAATAGGGGTAGAGGTTAGGAAAGAGATGTGGCTGTGAAAGTGAGTTTTGGTAGATACCTGATCAAATACAAGAAGGGAAACAGAAAGCAATGAAGATGAACAAGGTAAAAGAGATAAACGGAAATCCCGTTGGAGAGAAGAGCAGAACTTCTTTAATCTACATTAGAAACATAGGAGCAGGAGTAGGCCATTCGATCCTGCTCTGCCATTCCATATGATAATGGCTGCTCCTCTGTCTCAATACCATATTCCTGCTCACTCCCCATACCCCTTGATGCTTTTTGTGTCTAGAAATCTATCTGTCTCCTTCTTAAATATAATCAGTGACTTGGCCTCCACAGCCTTCTGTGGTAGAGAATTCCACAGGTTCACCACCCTCTGAGTGAAGAAATTTCTCCTCATCTCAGTCCTAAATGTCCTACCCCGTATCCTGAGACTGTGACCCCTCGTTCTAGACACCCCAGCCAGGGGAAACATCCTCCCTGCATCCAACCTGTCTAGCTCTGTCGGCAGTCCGCTGTGCCATCTGCATTTGAGCCACAGTGCCATACCAAAGGCTGGTTGCTGGGCGACAAGGGCTATCCGTTGACGATATTGCTCATGACTCTGGTGCACAACCCACGCATCTGTGGGCAGCATCCATACAATGAAAGCCATGTTGCCACATGAAACGTGATGGAGCAGACCATTGGCGTGCTGAAACAATGCTTCCACTGTCTGGACAGCTCTGGAGGAGTCCTGCAGTACTCGGCAGAGCGGGTGTCAAAATTTGTGGTGGTATGCTGCATGCTGCACAACCTCGGTATCATGAGGGCACAGCCCTTGCCAGCAGCCATACGGCGACCAGCTCAGGAGCATGAGGAGGTAGAGGAAAAAGGGAGGAGGCAACCTAGACAGCCCTTTTCTGGCCGGGTTGTACGTGAAGAACTCAACTGAGTGCAATGCCAGTAAAGGCAACCCCAATTCCCCATTCATCAACAGTCCCACACCTTACCTTCCCTCTGTCACTGACGATCACAGCGTCCGCTTGGTCACAATGCAAAAATAAGGTTGTCTCTATTTGTAACACCAAATTTCTGATTGGTCCCCTTGGAGGACAAGACCAGATTTCTGATTGGTCCAGTTTGTCTGGAATGTGTAATTTGATCCTGCCTGCTGGAGTAATCAAGAGCTTTCCAAACTGTAATTTGATCCATTCATTGTGACAGCCAGGCACCAGAGCTCACAGTGCTAACACTACTGCTTTCAGAGAACAGGCAGGGCTCACTCTCCCAGGTTAGGAGCACTCACAGTCTCACAGTGCTCACACTGCCGAGTTCAGATAGGAAGGGGTGAGGCCATGGAGGGATTTTATCATGAGGATGAGAATGTTAAAATCAAGGTGTTGGTGGACTCTGTTCCCCCTAATTTCTTTTTGGGTGGTCCCTTTAACAGGCTGCGCGGCCCATTCAGAATTTCATGCATGCGCAAAATCTCCCATTCAAGCGGTCTGCGTGGGACCTCCAGACAGCTGCGTGGACCGGCAGCTCAGCGGGAAGGTTGTTGGTCGATCATGAGCCAATGTAGGTCAACGAGCACGGCGGTGATGGGTGAATGGGCCTTGCTGGGTATTAGGATACGTGCAGCAGAGTTTTGCAGAGTGCAGCAGAGATTGTGGGTGGAAGATGGGAGGCTGGCCAGGAAGATATTGGAATAGTCGAGTCCGGCAAATGACACAAGTGTAATGTTATGCATGTTATAGGACCAACACAGAATACGATCTCATTTAAAAAAAAATTGATTTATTTATTGCCCATTCCTAGTTGCCCTTGAGAGGGTAGTAGTGAGCTGCCTTCTTGAACTGCTGCGGTTTGGGTTGGGGTGGGGGTGCGGGGGAGAGAGGGAGAACGTGGTGCAGGTGTAAAGGGGGTAGGGTGGAAGAACATGATCCAGGCCTAACAGAGGGCGGGAGAACGTGAACTATCTTCCCATCTGGATTCACGTTCTTGTCCCCCTCCCCACTGTTTTCACCGTGCTCTCCCCCCCGACATGTTTCTGAACTTCTCTCCCCGAGTTACTGAACTTCTCGTCGATCCCGTCTTCCCCCCCCACCCCCGCCCCCCCGTCTCCCCCCCCACCCCCGCCCCCCCGTCGATCCGCTCTCACCCCCCCCGCCCCCCCCCGTCGATCCCGTCTCCTCCCCCCCCCCCCCCCCGTCGACCCCTCTCACCCCCTTGGATTCCCTCCCCCACTCTCCTCCCTCCTTGGATCCCCTCTCCTCTCCTTCCTCTTAGATCCCCTCTTCTCCCCCCCCCCGCATCCCCCCCCGATCCCCCTCGCCTCCACCCCTCCGCTGCCTCCCCCCTCTTCCCCCTCCCTGCTCCTCCCCTCCTCCTCCTCCCCTCCTCCTCCTCCCCTGCCCCCTCCCCCTCTCCTCTCCTCCCCCCTCTTCCTCCTCTCCCCCCTCCTCTCCCCCCCTCCTCCCCCCTCTTCTCCCCCTCTTCTCCTCCCTCTCCTCCCCCCTCTCCTCCCTCTCCTCTCCTTCCCTCTTCGATCCCCTCTTCTCCTCCCCCCGATCCCCCTCGCCTCCCCCCGATCCCCCTCGCCTCCACCCCTCCGATGCCTCCCCCCGAACCCTCCCCCTCCCCCTCCCCTTCTTCCCCCTCTTCCCCCTTCCTCCTCCCCTCCTCCTCCTTCCTCCTCCTCCCCCTCTCCTCGCCCCTCCTCCTCCCCCTCCCTCTCCCCTCCCCACTCCTCCTCCTCCCCTCCCCACTCCTCCTCCTCCCCTCCCACTCCTCCTCCTCCTCCCCTCCCCACTCCTCCTCCTCCTCCCCTCCCCACTCCTCCTCCTCCTCCCCTCCCCACTCCTCCTCCTCCTCCCCTCCCCACTCCTCTCCTCCTCCCCTCCCCACTCCTCCTCCTCCTCCCCTCCCCACTCCTCCTCCTCCCCCACTCTCCTCCCCCACTCTCCTCATCCCTCTGCTCCCCCTTCTCCTCCTCCCCTCTCCACCCCTTCCTCCTCCTCTGATCCACTTTCTCCCCCCCTCGATCACCCTCCCTCCCACCCTCCTACCCACCCTCCCTTCCACCCTTCGGCCCCCCCCGCTCCCCCCTCGATCCCCCCCGCCCGCTCCCCCCCTCGCTCCCCCGCCCGCTCCCCCCCTCGATCCCCCCCGCCCGCTCCCCCCCTCGATCCCCCCCGCCCGCTCCCCCCCGCCCGCTCCCCCCCTCGATCCCCCCCGCCCGCTTCCCCCCCGCCCGCTCCCCCCCTCGCTCCCCCCCGCCGCTCCCCCCCTCGATCCCCCCGCCCGCTCCCCCCCGCCCGCTCCCCCCCGCTCGATCCCCCCCGCCCGCTCCCCCCCCGCTCGATCCCCCCCGCCCGCTCCCCCCCTCGATCCCCCCCGCCCGCTCCCCCCCTCGATCCCCCCCTCGATCCCCCCTCGATCCCCCCTCGATCCCCCCCTCGATCCCCCCCTCGATCCCCCCCGCCCGCTCCCCCCCGCTCGATCCCCCCCGCCCGCTCCCCCCCGCTCGATCCCCCCCGCCCGCTCCCCCCCTCGATCCCCCCCGCCCGCTCCCCCCCTCGATCCCCCCCGCCCGCTCCCCCCCCTCGATCCCCCCGCCCGCTCCCCCCCTCGATCCCCCCCTCGATCCCCCCCGCCCGCTCCCCCCCTCGATCCCCCCGCCCGCTCCCCCCTCGATCCACCGCGCCCGCTCCCCCCCGCCCGCTCCCCCCCGCCCGCTCCCCCCCGCCCGCTCCCCCCCGCCCGATCCCCCCCGCCCGCTCCCCCCCTCGATCCCCCCCTCGATCCCCCCCGCTCCCCCGCTCCCCCCCTCGATCCCCCCCCCCCCTCGATCCCCCCCCCGCTCCCCCGCTCCCCCCCTCGATCCCCCCCCGCTCCCCCCCTCGATCCCCCCCCCGCTCCCCCCCTCGATCCCCCCCCCGCTCCCCCCCCTGCTCCCCCCCTCGATCCCCCCCCCCGCTCCCCCCCTCGATCCCCCCCCCCGCTCCCCCCCTCGATCCCCCCTCGCTCCCCCCCGCTCCCCCCCTCGATCCCCCCCTCGATCCCCCTCGCTCCCCCCCGCTCCCCCCCGCTCCCCCCCTCGATCCCCCCCCCGCTCCCCCCCTCGATCCCCCCCCCCGCTCCCCCCCCGCTCCCCCCCCGCTCCCCCCCCCGATCCCCCCCCCGATCCCCCCTCGCTCCCCCCCCGATCCCCCCCTCGCTCCCCCCCCGATCCCCCCTCGCTCCCCCCCCGATCCCCCCCTCGCTCCCCCCCCCGATCCCCCCTCGCTCCCCCCCCGATCCCCCCTCGCTCCCCCCCCCGATCCCCCCTCGCTCCCCCCCCCGATCCCCCCTCGCTCCCCCCCCCGATCCCCCCCTCGCTCCCCCCCCGATCCCCCCCTCGCTCCCCCCCCCGATCCCCCCTCGCTCCCCCCCCCGATCCCCCCCCTCGCTCCCCCCCCGATCCCCCCCTCGCTCCCCCCCCCGATCCCCCCCTCGCTCCCCCCCCGATCCCCCCCTCGCTCCCCCCCCCGATCCCCCCTCGCTCCCCCCCCCGATCCCCCCCTCGCTCCCCCCCCCGATCCCCCCCTCGCTCCCCCCCCCGCTCCCCCCCTCGCTCCCCCCCCCGCTCCCCCCTCGCTCCCCCCCCGCTCCCCCCCTCGCTCCCCCCCCCGCTCCCCCCCTCGCTCCCCCCCCCCGCTCCCCCCCTCGCTCCCCCCCTCGCTCCCCCCCTCGCTCCCCACCTCGCTCCCCCCCTCGCTCCCACCCCTCGCTCCCCCCCTCGATCCCCCCCTCGCCCCCCCCCCGCCCCCCCCCCCGCCCCCCCCCCGATCCCCCCCCCGCTCCCCCCCTCGATCCCCCCCCTCGATCCCCCCCTCGATCCCCCCTCGATCCCCCCCCTCGATCCCCCCCTCGATCCCCCCCCCGCTCCCCCCCTCGATCCCCCCCTCGATCCCCCCCCTCGATCCCCCCCTCGATCCCCCCCCCGCTCCCCCCCTCGATCCCCCCCCCCCGCTCCCCCCTCGCTCCTCCCCCCCTCGATCCCCCCCCCCCGCATCCCCCCCTCGATCCCCCCCCCCCGCATCCCCCCCTCGATCCCCCCCCCCCGCATCCCCCCCTCGATCCCCCCCCCCCGCATCCCCCCTCGATCGCCCCCCCCGCATCCCCCCTCGATCGCCCCCCCCGCATCCCCCCCTCGATCGCCCCCCCGCATCCCCCCTCGATCGCCCCCCCGCATCCCCCCCTCGATCGCCCCCCCGCATCCCCCCTCGATCGCCCCCCCCGCATCCCCCCCTCGATCGCCCCCCCCGCATCCCCCCCTCGATCGCCCCCCCCGCATCCCCCCCTCGATCGCCCCCCCCGCATCCCCCCCTCGATCGCCCCCCCCGCATCCCCCCTCGATCGCCCCCCCGCATCCCCCCTCGATCGCCCCCCCGCATCCCCCCCTCGATCGCCCCCCCCGCATCCCCCCCTCGATCGCCCCCCCGCATCCCCCCCCTCGATCGCCCCCCCCGCATCCCCCCCCTCGATCGCCCCCCCCGCATCCCCCCCTCGATCGCCCCCCCGCATCCCCCCCCTCGATCGCCCCCCCGCATCCCCCCCTCGATCGCCCCCCCCGCATCCCCCCCCTCGATCGCCCCCCCCGCATCCCCCCCCTCGATCGCCCCCCCGCATCCCCCCCCTCGATCGCCCCCCTCGATCGCCCCCCTCGATCGCCCCCCTCGATCGCCCCCCCCGCATCCCCCCCCCCGCATCCCCCCCCCCGCATCCCCCCCCTCGATCGCCCCCCCCGCATCCCCCCCCGCTCCCCCCCCGCTCCCCCCCCCCCGCATCCCCCCCCCCGCATCCCCCCCCGCTCCCCCCCCCCCGCATCCCCCCCCCGCTCCCCCCCCCCGCATCCCCCCCCGCTCCCCCCCCCCGCATCCCCCCCCGCTCCCCCCCCCCGCATCCCCCCCCCGCTCCCCCCCCCCGCATCCACCCCCCCCGCTCCCCCCCTCGATCCCCCCCCGCTCCCCCCCCGATCCCCCCCCCCCTCCCCCCCCCGCTCCCCCCTCGATCCCCCCCCGCTCCCCCTCGATCCCCCCCCCCGCTCCCCCTCGATCCCCCCCCCGCCCCCCCCCTCGATCCCCCCCTCGCCCCCCCCCCTCGATCCCCCCTCGCCCCCCCCCTCGCCCCCCCCCGCTCCCCCCCCGATCCCCCCCCCGCTCCCCCCCTCGATCCCCCCCCTCGATCCCCCCCCTCGATCCCCCCCCTCGATCCCCCCCCTCGATCCCCCCTCGATCCCCCCCCCGCTCCCCCCCTCGATCCCCCCCCTCGATCCCCCCCTCGATCCCCCCCCCGCTCCCCCCCTCGCTCCTCCCCTCGCTCCTCCCCCCTCGATCCCCCCCCCCCGCATCCCCCCCTCGATCCCCCCCCCCCGCATCCCCCCCTCGATCCCCCCCCCCCGCATCCCCCCCTCGATCCCCCCCCCCCGCATCCCCCCTCGATCCCCCCCCCGCATCCCCCCCTCGATCGCCCCCCCCGCATCCCCCCTCGATCGCCCCCCCCGCATCCCCCCCTCGATTCGCCCCCCCGCATCCCCCCCTCGATCTCGCCCCCCCGCATCCCCCCCTCGATCGCCCCCCCTCGATCGCCCCCCCCGCATCCCCCCCCTCGATCGCCCCCCCCGCATCCCCCCCCTCGATCGCCCCCCCCGCATCCCCCCCTCGATCGCCCCCCCGCATCCCCCCCTCGATCGCCCCCCCGCATCCCCCCTCGATCGCCCCCCCCGCATCCCCCCCCTCGATCGCCCCCCCCGCATCCCCCCCTCGATCGCCCCCCCCGCATCCCCCCCCTCGATCGCCCCCCCCGCATCCCCCCCCTCGATCGCCCCCCCCCGCATCCCCCCCTCGATCGCCCCCCCCGCATCCCCCCCCTCGATCGCCCCCCCGCATCCCCCCCCTCGATCGCCCCCCCCCATCCCCCCCTCGATCGCCCCCCCCGCATCCCCCCCTCGATCGCCCCCCCCGCATCCCCCCTCGATCGCCCCCCCGCATCCCCCCCCTCGATCGCCCCCCCGCATCCCCCCCTCGATCGCCCCCCTCCCCCTCGATCGCCCCCCCCGCATCCCCCCCTCGATCGCCCCCCCCCGCATCCCCCCCTCGATCGCCCCCCCCGCATCCCCCCCCTCGATCCGCCCCCCCCGCATCCCCCCCCTCGATCGCCCCCCCCGCATCCCACCCCCTCGATCGCCCCCCCCGCA
>NC_140991.1:144767410-144809347 GCF_052327205.1 Somniosus microcephalus | reverse complement strand
CCCCTAATGATAGACAATGGAATCCCCAAATAATTATACAATTTACAGCATTCTAATGATTATGAATGTACTGAATTGTAATTTTATTCATAAGTCCCTTCATTGCACCAACCTCAATAAAAATGTAATTTTTTTGATAAATAATTTTAGACATCTTAATTCAGACCAATATTTGCATAAACTAATTTAAAGTGTATGTGCATAATTTTGGATTTTTAAATGTTTTATTTAAGCCTTATATATACCCTTAGGCTGATGAAAGCAGGCCCTATGCCTGCTTTTACCAGCTGTAAGAGTTGTGTGGGCAGTTGTTGGGCAAATAGCCTTTGAAATGGATTACGACGACATACTCTGAGAGTATGCAGTAATAGAGATCTCAATTTCTGCCCCAATAATTATACTTGCATTCTGCTTCTGATCTGGACTAGAAATTGGACACTGCTCTGTAACTATGAAGAGTTTGAAAAACAGTATTCCAAGCAGGAATTACTAAAATTTCACGGGTATATCAAACCTTTTTTAATGCACCATTCACTGCAGGTATTACATTTTTTGTGTTTTAGAAATTACACTGTTTTTCTTCCATATGTTTTTTTTGTTTGTTTCTGTTTAGGTACGTGCAAAGTCTAACTGACATTCTGGAGTTCTTGGATAAAAGTCCTGATAATTACAGAGTATTGTCAGAGTAAGTTGCATCATACTTTTAGTATACTTTTTAAAATCCCAATCTGATTGTAGAAATGTGCTTGTGCTTCGAATAACATTTTATTTTATGAGTATATAGCAGAAGATATTGTCATAGCTGGGTAGTAGTGAGTCAGCAAACTGTCCTCTGTTATGTTGTTTTAAAAATAATTGTTCTTTTTGGAACATGCAGCCTCTGACTTATTAGTTATTATATAAATATATGTAAATGTTCAGTGGGTTGCAACATTTTTCAAATACATTGAAAGCTCCTATCTCAATACAGGAAACTTTGTGCTATCCGGCACCCACGGGACCGAGCTGCTGCCGTTGCCTAAAAAGTGCCGTACTCTCCAGAGTTAATGTTGAGAGATACGGAGATTCTTATCGCCATATTTGACAACAAACACTGTTGCTTAGCAACAGCTTCTAAACACTCGGGTGTGGCCCTAAAGCTCTGTAGCTGAAGCTGTTGCTATAGCTACAGACCTTGCACAGCTTGACTGTTCAAACAAAGCAAAAAAAACAAACAAAAAGAATAAAAAACGGCGGCTGATTTTTGCCGGTGGCTCCAGATTGCCGGATAGCTCACCTCCGGATAGCACAAAGTTTCCTGTATATCTATGGCACAATCCATGTTATAAGTGTCAGCATTTACTTGCAGAACTATTTACACTTACAGGTGATGCTGTGATGGGCCTTTACAGTGTTAAAACACATAGGGGGAAAAATTGGGTGAGTAACGCCACCTCTTAGTGCCTAAAGAGGCAATCAGTGGCTGTAGCGTCACTGGCTGCGCCTCCCGCGATATTCAGCAGGGGCGCTAATGGTGGCGTTAGCCATTTGCGCTGCGCCGCCACCGATGACGTCATCGGTGTGCGCAGCGCCACTTTTGCGCCCTGTTCGCGATATTTGGTAGCAAACGCCGCAGTTGCGCCGTTCGCTACCCGCGCCCGGTTCACGGGGCCTTACTGTGCCGGCAGCAACGCAAGTTAAAGTGGAGGTGCGGGGTGGCCGCCTGCCAGCACCTCCGTCCCCGGCCTCCTAACTGCCCCCCCCCCCCCCACGGCATTGCCGGCTGTTTCCCCGAGAGCCCGGCACTTCTCCTTGGTGCCGGGCTCGTTTGCCGGCACTCGCGAGCGGAGCCGCGCCCCGTCTCCCTCTAGGGGCACTTCAACTGAATTTGCGGCGATCGCAGCGCAAATTCCAGCGCACAAGCGAACTTGGCACCTCAGGCCAATTTCTAGGCCATAATGTTACTTCCAAAAAGCAATTACTGGTACAGCATAGTAGAATAGTGAGTCAGCATGCAGCTCCACTCAAAAGCACTTAGTGGTTGACCAAAATATATTGTCCATCACCTTCTTTAATAATATACTGAATGGAAAGTTTAAAAATAATGAAAGATTCAAAACTCCCTTCTCCTGGCCCCTCTCATCCCTCCTCTTCTCTATCATCATCATCATCCTCCTCCCTGTTCCTATAGCACATCCCCATCTGTTCTTCCTCCTCTCGTACGTCCTCCATAGTCCTCTTCTCTCTCACCCTTGTCCATGCACCCAAGTCCTCTTCCTCACACCTCCCCCCCCCCCCCCCCCCCCCCCCCCCACCTCCTCTCTTTCTCCCACTTGCATCCTCCTGCCTTCACCTTAATCGTTCTCCTCCGACCCCTGCCTGGGTCCAGTTGTACCTCTGACCTATAACCCTGCTTGACCTGAATACTGCCATTGGTCTTGACTCCCCATGTGCAATGCTGCAGGAGCTCAACTAGTGATATAAAGAACCCAATAAGCATGGTAATGTGACATTGTAGGCTTCCTGGCTTGGTTATTCTCAGCATCAGTTAAGTGGCGCTATTTCAAGTGATATAAATTACTACAGATCGATGATTTATTAGTACGGTGTATTTTAGCTTCTCAGATACACTCATCAACATTCGAAATCGGCACAATGATGTGGTCCCAACTATGGCCCAGGGAGTCATAGAGTATAAGGAGGCATTTGGGGTGGATCCCGTAACTAATCAGAATGTGCAGTACTTCTTAGACCGATTCTATTTGAGCCGAATCTCTATCCGCATGCTCATCAACCAGCACAGTAAGTATGAGTGGAAAGCCTTAGAGAACTTCAGTGAACACAGGCAGCTTACCATAATTGTGTTTTAACTAGCAGTATGCCATCTGTTGTTGCTATGTCAAAACAACTAAAAGGGTTGGTACAAAAGCAAAATACTGCGGATGCTGGAAATCTGAAATAAAAACAGAAAATGCTGGAAAACACTCGGCAGGTCAAGCAGCATCTGTGGAGAGAGAAAGAGTTAACATTTCAGGATGATGAGCTTTTATCAGAACTGGAAGAGATTAGAGATTAAGGGCTCGATTTTCAGTGTGCCGTGGAGTCGGGATTGGAGGCGTGCGGGGGGTTAAATTCCCAAAATCGGGGGTGCGACCCCCATCCCGCCTCCATGCCAGTTTCAAAGGAGGCGGGTACCCGCCCCGCACTGGGACCCACCTCCCCGAGGCGGGAAGGGATTAGTGCCAATTAACTGCCTGTTAACAGGTAGTTAACAAGCAGCTTTTAGCCTAATCCCCATTTTGAAGCTTCAACTGTGGGATTCCCGACGGCTCCCAACCACGCCAAGTTAGAGGAGGCGGGCCGTCGGGTTTAAGGGCTTGGAGGGGTCGAGATGTCCGTGTTCAGGTGAGTGATAGGTGCATGAGTGCAAAGGTAAGTGTGTTTGGTGTGTCTAAAGTGATTAAAGAAGTGTAAATTACCTTTTCAGCCTTCCTTCCTTTAGGTTCGGGGAGTCCCTCCTCGCACCGGCACAGAAAGCAGAATGGCTGCGAACTGTCAAGTGACAGCCTGCAGCTTTCTGTGCAGGAGAGATTTCTAACTGAGTCTGTGGAGAAGGACTCATGTTAGAAGTAAGACTGTCAGTGTTTCACAGCTTCAAGCAGCTGTGAAACGCTGATATTTCATTTGTCAAAAATGGGCGGGCTCAAAAGGTTAATCAAGTTAAAATCGCGTGGATTGGCCGCATCTTGATGGATGCGGCACTACAACCCCGAAAGTTGCAGTCCCGCCTCCAACCCGACTCCTGAATGAAAATCCTGCCCTAACAGTTTTTAAGCAAGTACAGAGCCAGGGAAGTGGGGGTGGGGGGTGCGGAGAGGAAAGAACAAAGTGAAAGGTTTGTGATGTGGTGGAGGGCAGGAGTGATTAAATGACCAAAGGGATGATGATGCAAGGCAAAAGAGGGGGGAACAAGTAAAGAAACAAAAGATGGGCCCACAGGAGGTGTAAATGGTTGCAGCTGAATAACAGAGCGAGAGGGAATCATGGAAAATCTGGCAAAGAGGAGAAGGCTTCTGCGACCGGGAATGTGGCGGAGAAAGGTGTGTAGACCCCAGAGGTGCGGCTGTGTACCGATGGGGGATCTGCACCCCAAGAAGCACCAGTCCACACCTCCTCCATGGCTACGCTATTTAGGAGTGAAATCAGTTAGTGGAAATCTGGGACACGCTTTACAATACCTGTAGTTGAATAAAATTGAATAGATACTGTCAGTAATTTAAATTATGGGCCTGTCATAGCTTTACCCTAGTGAAATTTAGAGCTGAATAAAGGTGCTGATTATTTAAAACCTCTGTTCTGAATAAGAATTTCTTCCTATGTAAGACAACAAAGCCACTTAAGATGATTTTTTGTTCCTTTTATTATTATCATATACCAGCCCTTGTTTTTGATGGCCGAAGTAATCCAGCCCATCCCAAACACATAGGTGGCATTGACCCTAACTGCGTTGTGGTAGAAGTGGTGGAAGGTAGGTTTCATTGCATGAAATCCAGTTACTGAAATGTTCCAGCATCAGATTATCTATACCACATCACTAAAACGATCAACCATATGAAAATATAATATTCATTCAACATGCTGTTTATTGAAGCAACTGGTATGACATTGTGAAAATGTGCCACTCTCAGTAGAATGCTTAATTTTTTTTAAAGAGGAATCTGTCATTCCAGTTAAATGGCAGGAAAATGCTTCCAGTTTATTTTCTTTCTAAATTCTGGAGCATTTCAAAAACTGGCACACAGCAACAAAATGTAGGTTTGATTGCCTCCACAAAGTTCCAAATCTCCATTGTGCTTGCGGTGTTGAGAACAAACCAGGTGCCGCCTTTTGGAGGAGGGACATTGATATTCTGTTGCACGGTGCTCAGACATTTGGTGGGGGGGGGGTCACGCGTTCCAGCTTGTCCGATAAAGGAAGTGTGTGTCTCAGTGGACCAGAAGGAGGAGAAAACAAGGGTAACTTTTTTGAAACAAATCTCTAGATTACTGTGGGGTTGAAATTAGTCTTTAGCAGTAGAAAAAGAAAATCAGGCATGGTGTAAAACTACTCGTTATTGGCTATTTTGTGCTACTTACGAAGGCCAATTTCATATCATGAGGTCGATTTTAACTCGGGTGTGGGCAATTGTCGGGTTCCCCGAATTTCGTGATTCCCACACAAATCTAAATGGATGTGTGAGATTGATGCAATTTTAACTCAATTGGCCAATTGATTTCCAACGTGTGGGAAGCCTTTGCAAATGGGTTTTTCATGACTGCAAGTCCCCTCCGATGACGTCATCATTGCTGCTGCATTTAAGGTCCACAGCAAGCCTTGCTTCCTCTGCAGGTTTCCAAGCTTTCCCCTTATGATGGCACAGGAGCCTGCAGGAACAATGGCCAGCGGGAGGGCAAGAACTGCACCTAAATTTGATGAGGCATCACTGCAGGCATTGTTGGATGGGGCTAGGGCCCACAGGGAGGTCCTGTTCCCTTCTTCAGGGAGGAAGAGGCCTCCCAGTCAGACCAAGGCTGTGTGGCTACAGGTGGCTGGGGAAGTCAACTCCTTGGGGCTCACACGGCGCACCTGGATGCCGGGCAGGAAAAGATTCCATGACCTTCATCGCACTGGAAAAGTAAGTATGAAGTTTACATCACCCCCAATCTGATCCCCATTGCCTTTCCTCACCAGCACTCAGCTTTAGCAATCTCTTCCTCCACATCCCACTTGACACTCACATCCATGCACCCTTACCCATTCCCTCTCTATGCTCACAATCACATAACTATTCCACCATGCAGCCCTCTAAATCCCTATCACTCTGATGCTTTGAACACAACTGACAATACACAGGGAGGGCCCTTGGTCTTGCAACCTCACTCCATCTTTGTCTCCTTCTAAGTATCTATGCTATGCAATCTCTACACTCACTCCTTCATTCTCACTCAACCTCCACTTGTCTCCCTCATTGCAGGAGAAGTGAGCACACAACAGGAGAGAGCAAGCCAGGACAGGAGGAGGGCCACCCTCATTAGCCCAGCTCACCCCATGGGAGGAAGCCATCCTGGAGATTGTTGGGGCTGATACAGATGCGGAAGTTGGGGAAGGACAGACAGGTGCATTCCCGCAAGCTGGTGACGGAATAGTTTCCCATCTCATTGACATTGCATGAGTTGCTGATAATGATTCTGAAGCTACATCATATGGACTTATGATCACCTGCAAAATGCAATGTGCATGTAACCTTGGCATCGCATCTCTAACTTTTTTCCCTTGACACCCCCACAGGACCATCGAGAGCCCCCGTCCCCACTGTGCAGGAGGAAGAGCCTGAGATTCCAGACTCCTCAGAGGAATCTGCAACCTCTGAGGGCGCAGCGTCAGCAGAAATAAGCGCACCCAGCACCAGCGCAGACACTCTCGCCTCGGGGGGACCTTCGGGACATAGAGTAGTGTTGTCACCTGGTGTATCACAGCTCACAAGTGAGCATCAGCAGATTGTGGAGACAGGGACAGCAGTGGAGAGTCCTAGTCGGAGGGCGCAGGACTCTGCCAGCTCGGCTCAGCTGCATGTCGACCCTCTGCCTTTGGGTCCATCCGTAAGATCAGAGGTGATGGAACTCCATGCACAGATGCAGGAGTCTCTGGCAGGTTTTGTCTCCAGGGTCGCTGCGAGTGTGGAGCGAATGGAGGAGTCCATAGTGAACATGAGCAGAGCCTTTGTGGAGTCAGTGGCGCATGAACGCATCAACACGGAAAGGATGGCTACCTACGTGGAAATGATTGCTGCCTCCTTGGTAAGGCTGGCTACGGTAGAGGAGAGGATGGCTACGGCCATGGAGGAGGTTAGTCGCCAGGGTATGGAAAACATGGTGAGTGTTCAGAATAGAATGACATCTCTTGAGGAGCGATGGGCATCTATTAAACAGAGAAACCAGACCTTCATGGAAGTCCTTCTGAGTATTGCAGATACGGGTCCCCATGGCCCCCCTGATATGCAGCAAGGTGCTCTCAAGCTACTTGCAGGCGCGGAGGGGGAGCTGACCCATGAGTGGGAGGTTGGTGGCAGGCCTCAAGGAAGTGGGGGTTCCTCTCCAAGCGCTCACACTTCCATGCCACTGCAGAGCCCCGCCAGAGTCCACACCCAAGTGAAATAGATGTCTCAACCCCTGCACAGCCGCAGGAGCAGCAGACTGCTTACGAGCCCTCAGACTTGCCACCCCAGAGGACGCCCGCCAAAGGTGTCGAGACCGGAGCAACAGGAAAGTGAGCAAGGGGCTCCACATCTGCTGAAGCCACAGTGGAACCACTACGTAGGAGCACGTGTAAGAGGAAAATAAAGCACAAGCAGTTACAAGGGTAGTCACTTGGGTGAAATGTGTATATTGTAAAAATGCCATCAGTTGGTTCTTGTGCATAAAAATTCTGATGGCAACTGTTGCAGTTCTGGCGTGTGTCATTTCGCGAATGGGGCTTTCACATTGAGGGCTTAGGATTACTTGCAGTTGTCAGGATGCTGGTCAAATAGCTAGGAATCCACAGGGTTTGGCCATTTTCGATGCTCGGGTAAGAAGCTGCGAGGCAAAAGAGTTTGATTTACTAGGCTAACCAAATCTGGCCAGGATGAGTGTGTTCCTTGCATCCCGGCCAGCAATGTTCTCGCGTAATGCTGCCGCTGGTTGATGGGCCTCTGCAGGATGCTCGTTTTCGCCCTCCTCCTCCTCATCATCATCATCTGAGGAGGGTATGTGAGGAGCCACTTGATCCTCGGGAATCTGCAAGCCATGACGCTGTGCCATGTTGTGGAGTGCACAGCAATCCACGACGATTCTGGAGACCCTGGCTGCTGAGTACTGTAGAGCTCCACCTGATCTATCCAGGCATCTGAAGCGCATCTTCAGCAAGCTGATGGTTTGCTCGATTATGGATCTGGTGGAAATGTGGCTGGAGTTGTAGCGCTCCTCAGCTTCGTTGGCTGGCCTCCTCAACGGCGCCATTAGCTAAGTCCTCGGGATAGCCCTTGTCTCTAAGTAGCCATCCGTTAAGTTGGTCTGGCGGCCTGAATAGCGGAGGCACACTAGACTGGCGCAGTATGAAGGAGTCATGGCAACTGCTAGGGTACTTGGCACAAACATGCAAAATCTCCTCCTTGTGGTCACACACCAGCTGAACGTTAAGGGAGTGGAAGCCCTTGCGGTTGACAAAAATACCTGGATTGCGAAATGGTGCCCTAAGGGCCACATGTGTGCAGTCAATGACGCCCTGCACCCTTGGAAAGTCTGCCAGATGAGCTAATCCAACTGCTCGCGCCATCACATTTGCACGATCCCTGGTGAAATGGATGTGATTGTGTGCGAGGGCAAAGAGGGCATCGGTTACCTGCGTGATGCAAGCGTGTGCAGCCGACTGGGAGATGCCGCTGATGTCTGCTGATGATCCCTGGAATGAGCCTGAGGCAAAAAAATTGAGTGCGGTGGTGACTTTGATGGCCACTGGTAAGAAGTGTCCACCTGGTCCTCTGGGCAGCAGGTCTTGCTGTATCATTGTGCAGATGTCAGTCACTACCTGTCGCGAAAGTCGGAGCCGCCTTTGCCACTGCTGGTCAGTCATGTTGAGGTAGCTGACCCTGTGTCTGTAGACCCTGTTTGGGGGGTATCTCCTGCACCGACGGGCTTCCATGCACTGGCCTGTGCTGCCTCAAGTGGGTGAGCAGCAGCCTGTCACTCTTGCTGCTGTTGCTGGTGCTGCTGTTGTTCCTGGTGCTGCTGCTGCCACGCCTGGTGCTCGAGCTCCTCTAATGCCAAGAAGGGAAGGAGAAAAATGGCTCCCATGCTTCTGGCATATGCCTCCGCTGAGGAAGCGCTGAGTGAGGGTGGCGAGAGGGGTTTCCCAGGAGTTCACACTGGAGATGTGTGTGAGGCTCCAACCTTCCACAGGTGTGGTTAAGCCTGGTAAAAGTTGCCCCAGGCCTGAAACAACAAAGTCCTGCCACCTGCAAATGATGACTGATCAAATCTCCTCTTTACTGGTTGACCTGCAGCTGATAGTCAGCAAGCCAATAGTGCTCACACCAGGTTTCACTGGCGTGATCCCCACCAGGCGTGTTTTATGTGGGAAAAGGGTTAAAAATGCAAGGGCCTGTTAAAATGGCATTATAAAGGCCAATTATTGCTGATTAAGGGCCTTAAAGACCAGTTCTGCCTGTTGGAGGCGGGACTGATTCGGGAGCATCAGGCACGCCTAGGTTAAAAGGGGTTGGGAACCAGGGGGGGGCCCGCCCGCCAGCCAGTTTTAGCAATTTTAACCCCCGCCGCACGCCTCAAAGCCTGCCTCACGGCTCAGTTAAAATCGAACCACATATTTTCAGGATGTTTCAAATAAAACCACTGCCTAGTGACCTTCTGAATGGAATAGCTGTGGTCTCCTTCCTGACTAGATTTGATATTTTGCAATGTTCCATTCAGATTTAACACACTTTGCATCTCATTCAGATTGCCAGAATTAAACCACTGTTAGATTGAGTCGACACATTGTCACTCCTGTTAGTTTTATCTCTGATACAGGCCTTGTCTTCTGTTATATTGTACATGTAGTTCCAGAAAAGTTGCCCAAAGTCATTGGCCAGAATCTTTACTTGAGCGTTGGGGCAGGTGCGTGCGGGCCACGTAACGGGTCGCCATCCTAAAGTTTTCAACAGCACGTTCTGCACTGCGCGTTTAACTCAATTGCATCAATTGAAACAGTCATGCGGGATTCCCAGCCCAATTAAATGGAGTGGGTCTGATGACGTCACTGATGACTTGTTTTCAGCGCTGATATTTAAAGCAGCCTTGCACACACCTCATTTGAAGGTTGCTGTAGGAGAGATCAAGGTATTTGGAAGAGCTACAAATTGCTGCATAATATTGAGATTTCTGTGGGTCATGGAGACACACAGACAGAAGGTGGCACCAAGATTCCCTGATGCCTTCCCGGAAGTGCTAGTCCAGGGAGTCGGAGCACGCAGGCAGGTCCTCTTCCCTGCGGTTGGCCGCAAAAGACCAGCCAGACACACGAAGAGGGCATGGCTAGAGATCGCAGAGGAGGTCAGCAGCAGGGATGTGGTGAGGAGGACCTAGATCTAGTGCTGCAAAAGATTCAATGATCTCATGAGGTCAGGAAAGGTGAGGGCAATGCCACATTCACCTACATTCTGATGTGCATGTCACCCCACCCCCATCACTCTGCCTTCCCAAGCCTACTCCTGCACATCATTCCTCACACCAACCTACCTTGCAGGTGCACCCATCCCCCTCTGTCTGTGCACCTACTCCCATCCTCATCTGACTAACCACCACTGACACTCGCCCTCATCCTAATGCAATCGTAGGAAGTAACCCCACAGAAGGAGGCCATTTGGCAATGTCACACCACTCTCTCATATCACCCTCTACAGATGTAGCCCATCCATTCCTTACACTCATTCCATCACTCTCACTCAAAGTTCTCTTTCCCTCCTTGCAGGAGAAGAGAGCCCAGAACAACAGGGAGAGGCAGAGAACTGGAGGTGGCCCTCCAATATTCACTCAATTGACTCCAGCAGAGGAGGAGGTGCTAGAAATCTCTGGCGTTGCAGAGCTGCTGGCGGTGGGAGAAGGAGAGAAGGGGACCTCCCAGCAACCTAGTGACAGAATTACATTTCATACAGCCACATGGCATACAACAGTCACTCATGGTGACTGATGTCAGCAGCCAGTGAAATGTCATCATGTGCATAATGGTAACATTACACATTCTTATCATAAGACATCTAATTTATCTCTTTACTCTCCCACAGGTCCATCAAGTGCCCCTGCCACTGTCCAGCCAGAGGAGGAGGATGACTCCTCTGAGGAAGCTCCAGTCTCTTGGGGAGCACCGCCAGCAGACCCATGTGCACCCAGCACTAGCGCAGATATGCACACCTCGGTGGGTCCTGAGAGAGAGAGTAGTGTTGTCTCCTGGTGTCTCACATATCACAAGTGAGCAAGAGCTGATGGTGGATACAGGGACAGCAGTGGAGACTCCTCGCCGGAGGGCACAGGATGCACCAAGCTCTGCTGAGCTGCATGCAGATGCTGAACCTCGGGGAGGTGGGGGGGGCTTTTGCAGCTGCGATATGTGCGACTGTACAGAGAATGGAGGAGTCCATCTCCAACATGAGCACCACCATCTCGCAGGTGATGACGACAATGTGCTGTTCCATGGAAAGGATGGCCACCTGCATGGAGCAACAAATATGCCAGTCCAACGAGAATATGCTTGCTTTGAACAATTGACCTCCTCTCGAGGAGGGATACTAAAGTAGACTTGAGCATTCATCGCCACACTTACCTGCTAGCAAGGTGCTCTCCAACTCCTTGCTAGCACATAAGTGCGGGTGGCCCACGAGAAGGATGATGGTGAGAGGCGACATGGAAGTGGGGGCTCTTCTCAAAGTGCTCCCACTTCTCCCCCAGTGCCTCCCCCTCAGTCAGCCCCACATGCTGCCTTGGATCCCAATGCCATGTCTGCTCCTGCACAGTTGCAGGAAGAGCAGTCTTTGGCAGGCTCCAAAACGCAGAGGACGTTTGCCAAAAGTGTCAAAGCAGTTGCAACAGGGAAGTGAGCAGCCTGCCTCTACCTCTGCTGAAGTCACGGGGGTTGCACCTTGTAGAAGCATGTGGAAACAAAAAAAAACAATCCTGGATGCACATGGGTGTATGAAAAAGTGTTAATGTTATGTTTGTTATATTTATGACGCACATACATTTATTTCTTTGCACAACTTTCCCGTCTTGTCCATTTTTGCCAGCTACCTGGGAAGTGGCTTTGCCACTTGGAGTAAATGGTGAGACATTACTTAACCTCGAGCATGGGGGTGTGGGTGACAGGAATGGCTTGGTAGTGTGGGTGGGGGGGGTGGTGGTAGGTGGAAGTTAGTACAGCATCTGGGAGCCATGTGGGTGCACTAGTGCAAGTTAAGTAAATCTGGCCAATATGAAGCCATCCCGAGCAGCAATCTCCACCTCAGGTTCCTCCTCCTCGTGTACCACCTGTTCCTCCTCCTCCTCGTGTACCACCTGTTCCTCCTCCTCGTGTACCACCTGTTCCTCCTCTTCCTCTTAAGAGGCTGTGCGCTCTGCACCGTGCTCCTCCTTCAGCTCCAATTCTCGCTGCTGTGCTATGTTGTGTAGCGCACAGCATACAATGATGATCCTGGAGAACCTGGCTGGTGCGTACTGAAGGGCTCCTCCAGATCTGTCAAGGCATCTGAAGCGCTGCTTCATCATGACAATTGCTTGCTCTATGACACATCTGGTCGACATGTGGCTGTCATTATAACGTTCCTAGGCCTCATTGCTTGGCCTCCTCAAGGGTGTCATCAGCCACTCCTTCATTGGATAGCCCTTGTCTCCGAGCAGCCAGCCAGTAAATTTGTTTGGAGGTGCGAAGAGCTAAGGGAGGATAGACTGGTGCAGCACGAAAGAGTCATGACAGCTGCCAGGGAATCTGGCACACACATGCATGATCTTTTTATGGTTGCCAACAAGCTGCACATTGAGGGAGTGGAAGCCCTTGCGGTCCACAAACACTCGGGTGAAGTGAGGGTGCCTTGATGCCCACGTGTGCAGTCGATGACGCCCTGCACCTGTGGGAAGCCAGCCAGAGCTGCAAAGCCGATCACCTGCTCAGTAACACTGGTTTCATCAGTGGCAAAGTTTACATAATTGGCTGACGTGAAACATGGCATTGGTCACCTAGGTGATGCATCTGTGGGTGGCTGACTGTGAGATCCTGCAAATATCTGCTGCAGATCCCTGGAAGGAGCCTGAGGCGAAGAAGTTGAGGGCGGTGGTGTCTTTGACAGCCACTGGTAAGGCACGTCCCTCAGGTCCTCTGGACAGCTGGTCTTATTCCAGCAAGCTACAAATGTCTGCGACGACTTGGCGCGATAGTTTGAGCCTCCTGAAGCACTGCTTTTTTGTGTCTTCCTCCGTGAAGACAGAAACAAAGTATTTATTTAATTTCCCTGCCATTTCCTCATTCCCCATTATAAATTATCCCGTCTCTGACTGTAAAGGACCTACATTTCCCTTCACCAGTCTTTTCCTTTTCACATACCTATAGAAGCTTTTACAATCATTTTTTATATTTTTCGCTAGTTTGTGCTCATATTCCATTTTCCCTTTATCAATTTCTTGGTCCCCCTTTGCTGATTTCTAAGAAGATCCCAATCCTCAGGCTGACTGCTTTTTCTGGCAACTTTATAAGCTTCCTCCTTTGACTTAATACTAGCTTTAATTTCTTTTGTTAACCATGGTTGGATCACTTTTCCTTTTGGGTTTTTATGCCCTAGAGGAATATATGTTTGTTGCAAATTATGCATTATTTCCTTGAATGTTAGCCATTGTATGTCCACCTTCATACCTTTTAGTGTAGTCTCCCAATCTACCATGGCCAACTTGTCCCTCATACCCTTGTAGTTTCCTCTGTTTAGATTGAAGACCTTAGTTTTAGATTGGACTACATCACACTCAAACTTAATGTAAAATTCAATCATATTATGGTTACTTTGTCCCTAAAGGCCCCTTTACCACAAGATTATTGATTATTAACTGACCTGCAAACTGCTGAAAGCTAAATCTCTGCACAAAATGGTATCAACAAGAACCTTTCCCTTAGGCAATGAAGCAGGTGTAATATGTGAGTATTTGTGTTTTTTCAAGCTATCACTTAATGAATTCGCACAATGGCCGCTGAGCTTCCGCCTCATCTTCACAGGTGAGGTTGCCGAGATGCATGAATCCCGTGCGCAACAAGTTAAAGCCAAAATCTGAGGTTAAAAAGGCAGTTAAGTGTCTGTAAATGAGCAGTTAAGTACCTCAATGAGGTCGCCTGCCTCTCCCGAGCGGGTCTGTGGCACGCCTTGAAGCATGCCTGAGTTAAATACGGAAGTCGACAGGATGATGGTGGTTTCCCGACGCGCTGTCAATTTCCACGCTTTTAACTGCTGACCCGCCTCCAAAATTCCAGCCATTCTGTTTGTTGTATGTAAGAAATTATTTTCTAATGTTGAACTTTTGGCAAATGTATGAAGGAACAAAAATAACCCAACTCTTATCACACAGTAATCTGTTCAGTCCAAAAATGTGACCCTATTCCTCCAAGAGAAATGTATTGCTGAATGTGTATTTTAAAGCTTCAGTGCTCAAAAGGTTGAAGTTGCTTTAATAATACAAAGGGGTTATAACAATATATAGTGTATATTTGGTGAGTGTAATTCTGATTTTAAGAGTTAATCAAGTGGACAGTAACATGTTCCTATGTCTGGTGGATTTGCAGATGCCTGTGAAAGTGCAAAAATGCTTTGTGATCAGTATTACTTGACGTCTCCTGAGGTGGCGATTAATCAATTCAGTGGTAAGTTGTATCTTTCTGTTTCTGCGTGGTATTTGTCTCCAAGATAGTCAGATCATCCTACTATCCAGTATCATCCTCGAGGGCAGAGAAACCCAGGCCCCTTTTTTCCAGGATTAACAACCCCCTCTTCCCTGCCCCTTCACCTTCACATCAAACACCAGGAGCCATTGTCTTTAAGATCAAGACCATCCATGCAGCTGCCTCCACTGTTTCTTCTTGCCCTCAGCTCCAACCTCTCCCCAGCCTCCGACCCAGCCTGGTCCTGAACCGTCATCATTTTGAGGTTTCTCCCCATCCTCCTTGCCCTCTCCAAGCTCATTTCATCCATGAGATCATCCACCTCTTTCCTCAACCTCCTACTTACTCAACTCCGACCCATGCAACTCTCCTTCCCTGGTCCCCATTCTAGCTGACATCCATCAGTGATTTCCTTTCCTGAGGCACTGTCCCTCACCTTTTCAAAACTGCTGTCATCACCCCCTCCCTTTCACTTACCAGCTACTGCCCGATTTCCAAGCTCACATCCCACTCTACTGTCGTCGAATGTATCATTGTCTCCCAGGTCCATCCCTATCCCCACCTATTCCATAACTCCCTGTTCAAATCCCTATAGTCTGCTTCTACCTTTCTCATAGCACTGAAACGGCCCTAAGCCAAAGTCAGAAACAAACTCCACTGACTGTGATTGTGGTGCATTACCCCTTCTCATCCTTGTTTTTCTGCACTATTCAATATCATTGGCCATGCCATCCTCCTCCAATGCCTCTCTTCTGTCATCTAGCTTTTGGGGATTGCTCTTGCATAGTTCCATACCTAACTATTCCAATGCAGCCAGAGCATCTCTAGCAATGGCTTCTCTTCCCATTCTGCGTCGTCACCTCTGGGGTCCCCCCAAGGATCCATCCTTGGCCGCCACCTCTTGCATATCTACATGCTGCCCTTGGTAACATCTGCGAACATAGGATCAGCTTTCACACATACATGCTCAGCTTTCACATATATACTCCGCTTTCACATATACATGCTCAGCTTTCACATATATACTCCGCTTTCACATATATACTCATCTTTCACATATATACTCCGCTTTCACATATATACTCAGCTTTCACATACATACTCAGCTTTCACAATATATACTCAGCTTTCACATATATACTCCGCTTTCACATATATACTCAGCTTTCACATATATACTCAGCTTTCACATACATACTCAGCTTTCACAATATATACTCAGCTTTCACATATATACTCAGCTTTCACATATATACTCCGCTTTCACATATATACTCCGCTTTCACATATATACTCCGCTTTCACATATATACTCCGCTTTCACATATATACTCAGCTTTCACATATATACTCCGCTTTCACATATATACTCCGCTTTCACATATATACTCCGCTTTCACATATATACTCCGCTTTCACATATATACTCCGCTTTCACATATATACTCCGCTTTCACATATATACTCCGCTTTCACATATATACTCCGCTTTCACATATATACTCCGCTTTCACATATATACTCAGCTTTCACATATATACTCCGCTTTCACATATATACTCCGCTTTCACATATATACTCCGCTTTCACATATATACTCAGCTTTCACATATATACTCAGCTTTCACATATATACTCCGCTTTCACATATATACTCCGCTTTCACATATATACTCCGCTTTCACATATATACTCCGCTTTCACATATATACTCCGCTTTCACATATATACTCCGCTTTCACATATATACTCCGCTTTCACATATATACTCCGCTTTCACATATATACTCCGCTTTCACATATATACTCCGCTTTCACATATATACTCCGCTTTCACATACATACTCCGCTTTCACATATAAACTCAGCTTTCACATATATACTCCGCTTTCACATATACTCCGCTTTCACATATATACTCAGCTTTCACATATATACTCAGCTTTCACATATATACTCAGCTTTCACATATATACTCAGCTTTCACATACATACTCAGCTTTCACATACATACTCAGCTTTCACATATATACTCAGCTTTCACATATATACTCAGCTTTCACATACACACTCAGCTTTCACATACATACTCAGCTTTCACATATATACTCAGCTTTCACATATATACTCAGCTTTCACATACATACTCAGCTTTCACATACATACTCAGCTTTCACATACATACTCAGCTTTCACATACATACTCAGCTTTCACATACATACTCAGCTTTCACATACATACTCAGCTTTCACATATATACTCAGCTTTCACATATATACTCCGCTTTCACATATACTCCGCTTTCACATATATACTCAGCTTTCACATATATACTCAGCTTTCACATATATACTCAGCTTTCACATATATACTCAGCTTTCACATACATACTCAGCTTTCACATACATACTCAGCTTTCACATATATACTCAGCTTTCACATATATACTCAGCTTTCACATACACACTCAGCTTTCACATACATACTCAGCTTTCACATATATACTCAGCTTTCACATATATACTCAGCTTTCACATACATACTCAGCTTTCACATACATACTCAGCTTTCACATACATACTCAGCTTTCACATACATACTCAGCTTTCACATACATACTCAGCTTTCACATACATACTCAGCTTTCACATATATACTCAGCTTTCACATATATACTCAGCTTTCACATACATATTCAGCTTTCACATACATACTCAGCTTTCACATATATACTCAGCTTTCACATATACTCCGCTTTCACATATATACTCAGCTTTCACATATATACTCAGCTTTCACATATATACTCTGCTTTCACATATATACTCCGCTTTCACATATATACTCCGCTTTCACATATATACTCAGCTTTCACATATATACTCAGCTTTCACATATATACTCAGCTTTCACATATATACTCCGCTTTCACATACATACTCAGCTTTCACATACATACTCAGCTTTCACATACATACTCAGCTTTCACATACATACTCAGCTTTCACATATATACTCAGCTTTCACATATATACTCAGCTTTCACATATATACTCAGCTTTCACATATATACTCAGCTTTCACATATATACTCAGCTTTCACATACATATTCAGCTTTCACATATATACTCAGCTTTCACATATATACTCAGCTTTCACATATATACTCAGCTTTCACATATATACTCCGCTTTCACATATATACTCCGCTTTCACATATATACTCCGCTTTCACATATACTCAGCTTTCACATATATACTCTGCTTTCACATATATACTCAGCTTTCACATACATACTCAGCTTTCACATACATACTCAGCTTTCACATATATACTCAGCTTTCACATATATACTCAGCTTTCACATATATACTCAGCTTTCACATACATACTCAGCTTTCACATACATACTCAGCTTTCACATATATACTCAGCTTTCACATATACTCAGCTTTCACATATATACTCAGCTTTCACATATATACTCAGCTTTCACATACATACTCAGCTTTCACATATATACTCAGCTTTCACATATATACTCAGCTTTCACATATATACTCAGCTTTCACATATATACTCAGCTTTCACATACATACTCAGCTTTCACATACATACTCAGCTTTCACATACATACTCAGCTTTCACATACATACTCAGCTTTCACATATATACTCAGCTTTCACATATATACTCAGCTTTCACATATATACTCAGCTTTCACATATATACTCAGCTTTCACATATATACTCAGCTTTCACATATATACTCAGCTTTCACATATATACTCAGCTTTCACATATATACTCAGCTTTCACATACATACTCAGCTTTCACATATATACTCAGCTTTCACATATATACACAGCTTTCACATACACACTCAGCTTTCACATACATACTCAGCTTTCACATATATACTCAGCTTTCACATACATACTCAGCTTTCACATACATACTCAGCTTTCACATACATACTCAGCTTTCACATACATACTCAGCTTTCACATACATACTCAGCTTTCACATATATACTCAGCTTTCACATATATACTCAGCTTTCACATACATATTCAGCTTTCACATACATACTCAGCTTTCACATATATACTCCGCTTTCACATATATACTCCGCTTTCACATATATACTCCGCTTTCACATATATACTCCGCTTTCACATATATACTCCGCTTTCACATATATACTCCGCTTTCACATATATACTCCGCTTTCACATATATACTCCGCTTTCACATATATACTCAGCTTTCACATACATACTCAGCTTTCACATACATACTCAGCTTTCACATACATACTCAGCTTTCACATACATACTCAGCTTTCACATACATACTCAGCTTTCACATACATACTCAGCTTTCACATACATACTCCGCTTTCACATATATACTCCGCTTTCACATATATACTCCGCTTTCACATATATACTCAGCTTTCACATACATACTCAGCTTTCACATACATACTCAGCTTTCACATACATACTCAGCTTTCACATACATACTCCGCTTTCACATACATACTCCGCTTTCACATACATACTCCGCTTTCACATACATACTCCGCTTTCACATATACTCAGCTTTCACATATACTCAGCTTTCACATATATACTCAGCTTTCACATATACTCCGCTTTCGCATATATACTCAGCTTTCGCATACATACTCAGCTTTCGCATACATACTCAGCTTTCGCATACATACTCAGCTTTCGCATACATACTCAGCTTTCGCATACATACTCAGCTTTCGCATACATACTCAGCTTTCGCATACATACTCAGCTTTCGCATATATAATCCGCTTTCGCATATGTACTCCGCTTTCGCATATGTACTCCGCTTTCGCATATGTACTCCGCTTTCACATATGTACTCCGCTTTCACATATGTACTCCGCTTTCACATATATACTCAGCTTTCACATATATGCTGATGATACTCAGCTTTCACATATACTCAGCTTTCACATATATACTCAGCTTTCACATATATACTCAGCTTTCACATATATACTCAGCTTTCACATATATACTCAGCTTTCACATATATACTCAGCTTTCACATATATACTCAGCTTTCACATATATACTCAGCTTTCACATATATACTCCGCTTTCACATATATACTCCGCTTTCACATATATACTCAGCTTTCACATATATGCTGATGATACTCAGCTTTCACATATACTCAGCTTTCACATATATACTCAGCTTTCACATATACTCAGCTTTCACATATATGCTGATGATACTCAGCTTTCACATATATACTGATGATACTCAGCTTTCACATATACTCAGCTTTCACATATATACTCAGCTTTCACATATATACTCAGCTTTCACATATATACTCAGCTTTCACATATATGCTGATGATACTCAGCTTTATCTCGCTATCGCTGCTCTTGACCCATCGACTGCCTCCTTACTGTCATACTATTTCTCTGACATCAAATCTTTGATGAACCAAAACTACCTTCTGCTCAATGTTTGGAAGACTGAAGCAATTATTTTGGCCCCCACCACAAACTGCTCCCAGCCACTCTCGCCAGACCACTTTTGATCGCAACATCTTGTTCAATTCGGAGCTGAGCTTTAACCCCACATCCAATCCATCATCAAGACCATTTCAACCTACACAACATTATCTGCCTCCACCTCTACTTCAACCCCATTGCTGCTGTAACCCTTATACTTGCCTTTCTATCAGCTCCAGACTTGACTACTTTAACTATCTCCTTAGTGGCCTTCCAGCATCTGCCTTCCACCCTCCTTAAACACTAATGGCCATAATTTTGCCACGTGGATCCTGGGCTGCATTAAATTTTGCTCTCCTGTTTGTTTCCTTATATCTGTTTGTGAAGCACTTTGAGCTGTCCCTTTACATTAAAGCACTATATAAATAATTTATTTTGGTTAAGAATTGTAGAAGCCAGCGCAAGATTATTTTACTCGGTTGCTTGTAGTTTTATCTGTGTTGGTGTGGATTTTTACATCTGCCATCTTGGAGATATTGGAGTCCAAGGCAAAAGGTCCAGAGCTGTTAAAATAGACTATTCACAGCTCCTATATGTCCTAGTACAGATTCACAGAGCTCTCTTTCCATCAGCTATAGTTTGCAGCTGTGCATGTTTACACTGGAGTTTACATACAGTAGAAATAAAATTGATTCAGTGCAGCAAAATCATGTTTAATATGATACATCTTTACTATATTGCATGTATTTTATGTTAATACTGGCACTCAGTACGAGTGTGAAAGCAGTTTCAAGATGGGTACTTAAAGGCAGTGGATAAAAGTGCACCTCTGGAATTTAGCTCGAGATTAATGGAAAATGTTCTTCACTCCTCCAAGCAAACCACTGGCTGCGGACTGAGAAAAACGATGGTCAAGAAGTTAAGAGAAGGCAAGAGAACTGAAAAATGCATGAAAGCCTCATTCCTCCATCTCCACACATTCCCCCAGCCCCACCCAATATATATTTTTTAAATTTGTTCCTGGGATGTGGGCATCACTGGCAAGGCCAGCATTTCTTGCTCATCCCTAATTGCCCTCGAGAAGGTGGTGGTGAACCGCCTTCTTGAACCGCTGCAGTCCTTGTGGTGAAGGTACTCCCACAGTGCTATTGGGGAGGGAGTTCCAGGATTTTGACCCAACGACGATGAAGGAACGGCAATATATTTCCAAGTCTGGATGGTATGTAACTTGGAGGGGAACTTGCAGGTGATGATGTTCCCATGCGCCTGCCGCCCTTGTCCTTCTAGGTGGTAGAGGTCACAGGTTTTTTGGGAGATGCTGCCGAAGAAGCCTTGTAGATGGTACACACTGCAGCCATGGTGCGCTGGTGGTGGAGGTAGTGAATGTTTAAGGTAGTGGATGGGGGTCCAATCAAGTGGGCTGCTATGTCCTGGATGGTGTCGAACTTCTTGAGTGGTGTTGGAGCTGCACTCATTCAGGCAAGTGGAAAGTATTCCATCACACTGATTTGTACCTTGTAGATGGTGGTACTGAGTCAGGAGGTGAGACACTCGCCACAGAATACCTAGCCTCTGACCTGCTCTTGTAGCCACAGTATTTATGTGGATGGTCCAGTTAAGTTTCTGGTCAATGGTGACGCCCCCAGGACGTTGATGGTGGGGGATTTGGCAGTGGTAATGCTATTGAATGTCAAGGGGGCGGTGGTTAGACTCTCGCTTGTTGGAAATGTCAGTGCCTAGCACTTGTGTGGCACGAATGTTATTTGCTACTTAACAGCCCAAGCCTGAATGTCTTCCAGGTCTTGCTGCATGCGGACATGGACTGCTTTGTTATCTGAGGAGTTGCGAATGGAACTGAATACTGTGCCATCATCTGTGACCATCCCCACTTCTGACCTTGTGATCGAGGGAAGGTCATTGATGAAGCAGCTGAAGATGGTTGGGCTTAGGACACTGCCCTGAGGAACTCCTGCAGCGATGTCCAGGGGCTGAGATGATTGACTTCCAACAACCACAACCACCTTCTTCTGTGCTAGTATGACTCCAGACAGTGGAGAGTTTTCCCATTGACTTCAGTTTTACTGGGGCTCCTTGATGTCAAGGGCAGTCACTCTCGCCTCAGCTCTTTTGTCCATTTTTGGACCAAGGCTGTAATGAGGTCTGGAGCCGAGTGGTCTTGGCAGAGCCGAAACTGAGCATCAGTGAGCAGGTTATTGGTGATTAGGTGCCACTTGATAGCACTTGACGACACCTTCCATCACTTTGCTGATGATTGAGAGTAGACTGATGGGGTGGTAATTGACCGGATTGGACTTGTCCTGCTTTTTGTGAATGGGACATACCTGGGCAGTTTTCCACATTGTCAGGTAGATGGCGGTGTTGTAGCTGTACTGGAACAGCTTGGCTAGAGGCGCAGCCAGTTCTGGAGCACAAGTCTTCAGCATGATAGCCGAGATGTTGTCAGGGCCCATAGCCTTTGCTGTATCCAGTGCGCTTGCAGTTTCTTGATATCACGTGGAGTGAATCGAATTAGCTGAAGACTGGCTTCTGTGATGGTAGGGACCTCAGGAGGAGGCCGATATGGATCATCCACTCGGCACTTCTGGCTGAAGATGGTAGCAAATGCTTCAGCCTTGTCTTTGGCACTCGTGTGCTGGGCTCTGCCATCATTGAGGATGGGGATATTCCTGGAGCCTCCTCTTCCCGTTAGTTGTTTAATTGTCCACCAGCATTCATGACTGGATGTGGCAGGACTGCAGGGCTTTGATCTGATCCGGTGATTGTGGGATTGCTTAGCTCTGCATATAGCATGCGGCTTCTGCTGTTTCGCATGCATGTAGTCCTGTGTTGCAGCTTCCCCAGGTTGGCACCTCATTTTTAGGTATGCCTGGTGCTGGCCCTTCTCGATGTTTTTGGATAGGATAGTGTCCCTCTGAGTTTGTATACGTAAATCTCGCACAGCCACACTGCTGCCGATGGAGCAGGGCCAATGGAATATCAGCTCCATGGTGTTTAACTCTTTTACTGCCAGTAGGTCCAGTAAAACTCTTGTCTTTGCGGGCCAACTTAATGTAAGCTTTTAGTTTACATTCTGTGACACTGGAAATAGCACTGGTATTACTCTAATGAAGTTAATCAAACAACAGGAAATGCTGAATTACAATAATATTAACCCTTAATATTAACACCATTTTATTATCTAAATAAATTAAATGCTTTAATTCTTCTTATCCTGTAGTCTTTTTTTCTTATCTTCCTTTCTTTTTTTACTTTAAGTTTTCTCCTTTCACAACTTAAAAAAATAGGTTTAGTGTTCTATCTATTTGAAGTTTTATTTTTTTAAAGCTTAAGACAGTTTACTTGGTTCTTTTATGTTCCTGCTCTGATAATCCGTGTTGAAGGTGGGAGCATGTTTGAAGAAAAATGTCTCCCAAGGCCTGTTTCTCAGCCAATTGAATAGTTAGGTTGCCATATTCACAAGCAAGAAGGGACTGGTAATCGATGAGCGTACTTGTCAATAACTGCCAGACGCACATCTTGCACAGATGGGTAAACTCATTCATGGCGTGCTGCAGATTAATACAGCTTTGATCCACCCTCCATCCAAATGTAATTTTTATGTGCTGAGTTATAGCATTAATGTGAAATTGCAGAAAACAAATCCCTGCCCCCCCCCCCCCCCCCCCCCCAAAACCAGTTAGGAAAACCTGACGTAGCAGTTTTCCTAATGGGCCAGAAATTCCAGAACGGGGCTTGCAGCGCGTGCAAGCCCCATATTTGCACTTACCCCGCGCTCCTGCCGATCAGCTTCTGGGACGCCTGAACTTGGAGAAATTGAAAGCACATTCCCGGGCAGCGTATGACGTCACGCCGCCCAGGAGTGCAGCCAGCGCGGACCCAGGAGCGTGCAGTGTAAGTGAGACACGCCCCTTGAGGTCTCAGTTTCACTGGACACGCCCCCAATGTTTCTGTCAAGCTGCTTTGCTTTTTTACATGCAAAGCAGCAGTTTAAATAGGTTTTTGGAAGTTTTTTGAAGATTTTGGTAACTTTTATAAACTTTTTTAAATGTTTACATTATTTTGAGTAATCTGAAGTAGTTTTAAAGAGAATTAAAGCAATTTAAAGACTTTTAAAAACCCTAAAAGAATTTTTTTAATTCCATTTATTTATTTAGCAATGTCGTCGTCATACGTGTCTTCACACTGTTCCCTTTGGGGAACTGTATGAAGTGGTGGAAGGATTTATGGCCGTGATTAACGCTCATTCCGTGACCGTAACCATCTTTGAACCAGCCATTAGGGCGGTTAGTCCTATGGCGGGAGGGTTTTACGGGCTCCCACAAGCTATACAAGGAGGGGGGGCCACCCACACCCACGGACGCAAATATCCCATTGGATGTCAACCCAGAATTTAGAGCCGGAGCTCCGACTCCACTTGCCGGGACTGTCTGGAGCGGGGTTCGAAACCCTACCCTGATCTGGCCCAGCGGCGGGGATCCTACCGCTATGACAAACGCCCAATCCGATTAGCTACGTGAAATGGCAGCATAGGGCTCCAGTCACGGGGAGGGAAAAGGCGCAGGAAACGTATGGGTGTCACCTTTTGTGCGGAGTGGGCCTTTTGCGTAGCAGTAAGCATCCCTGCCGTTGGGCCAGGAGTAGGGTTTTGAACCCCACTCCAGACAGTCCCGGCAAGTGGAGTCGGAGCTCCAACTTTAAATTCTGGGTGGACATCCAGCGGGATACTTGCGTCCGTGGGTGTTGGTGGTCCCCCCCCCCCCCCTCAGATGGGTTGTGGGAGCCCGTAAAACCCTCCCGCCATAGGACTAACCACCCTAATGGCTGGTTCAAAGATGGTTACGGTCACGGAATGAGCGTTAATCACGGCCATAAATCCTTCCACCACTTCATACAGTTCCCCAAAGGGAACAGTGTGAGGATACGTGCGATGATGACCTCTTGCGCAATGCACCTCCTTGGACCCTCAGTCGCAGATGCGAGGGGACAAGTCGTGCAAGTGTTAAATTTTTTATTTTATTGACATGTAAAATGTTGGCCCAATAATTCCCTTCCAAATGCGCTAGTACGGTCGGGGTACTTACGCATCTGGCCGGATAAAATGCCGGTTTTCAGCATGCACAGTGCATGTGGGGAAAACCGGCATTTCCTGTCCTCTGAACGAAGGGGTTCAGAGGCAGAACGCATGCGACTGCACAGGCAGCACGTGCGCAGTACAATTCGCCGCTTTCATTAATGCTTTCAGTGAGGTCCAGTCATTACAACTTACACATGAAAAAAGCATGGGTACAGTTGCTACAGAGGCTGCGGAGGAAGATATTTCTTATCGTGGAGCTTCTGAAAGTATGTATGTCTGTATATATTCCTTTGCGTGTTATGTATATATTCCTTTACTTATGTGTATGAATGTATTATTTAATTATGACTTTCAGAGAAAGTAACTTATTGGAAAATCATAATTAAAAACATACATTCATAGTAAAGGAATATAAAACATACATACATATACGTAAAGGAATATATGTGGACATACATACATAACTCATTCTCACATTCCATTCACACAGCCACAATTGCTCCTTCTACCTACCGTTCTGAAAACCCTTTTTAAAAAAAAAAAAAAATTTGAACTTTAAAACTTACTTAAAATTTCTTAAAATAACTTCCCTCCCTTTCCCAAACAAAAATATTGCATTTCAAAAGCTCCACGATAAAATATATCTTCCTCCGCAGCCAATGAACCACTTTACACTTGCTTTTTTTCAGTGTAACTTCTAAGGACTTAACCTCACGGATTTCATGAATGAAATCCACGAAGTTCACTGCGCAAGCGCTGCCTGTGCAGTCGCACGCGCTCGAGGTCTGGAAATGCCGGCGTTCCCCGCATGCGCTGTTCATGCTGAACGCCGGCATTTCCAACGGCCAGAAGCGTGAGTAAGCCGACCGCACTCACGCTTCTGGCCTGGAATTTCTGGCCCAATGTGTAATGTAATTTGATTTTTGTGTTGAAGGAGAGGAAGCAACAGCTGTTTCCAGTTTAAATCTGTCTTTGAAACAAGAAATTGAGTAATTGAAACTAACTTCCGGTACACAGGGATAAATGCCCTCTAGATGACACATTGCATTTTTTGTAGTTTTAACTAATAACTCATTGCAGTACGTGAAAATCATAATGGCCCAGTAATTCCTCTCTGAACGCGTGAGTACGGTCGGGGTACTCGCGCGTCTGGCCGGAGGAAATGCCCGTGTTCAGCATGCACAGCGCATGCGGGGAAAACCGGCATTTCCAGTCCTCTGAACGAAGGGGTTCAGAGGCACAGCGCGTGCGACTGCACAGGCAGCGCTTGCGCAGTGAACTTCGTCGATTTCATTCATGGATTCAGTGAGGGTAAGTCCTTACAAGTTACACTTGAAAAAAGCATGTGTAAAGTTGCTCCAAGGCTGCGGAGGAAGATATATTTTATCGTGGAGCTTCTGAAAGGCAATATTTTTGTTTGGGAAAGGGAGGAAAGTTATTTTAAGAAATGCTGAGGTAAGTTTTAAAGTTTAATTTTTTTTTTTTTAAACGGGTTTTCAGTACGGTAGGTAGAAGGAGCAATTGTGGCTGTGTGAATTGAATGTGAGAGTGAGTGTTCTAAAATGAGTAATGTAACATTTCCAACACTTTTAAGAAAGAAACTTTTCATCAGTAATAAGTAATTATGTATGTATGTCCGCATATATTCCTTTACGTATATGTATGTATGTATGTTTTATATTCCTTTACTTATGTGTACGAATGTATGTTTTTAATTATGATCTTCCAATAAGTTACTTTCTCTGAAAGTCATAATTAAATACATACATTCATACACATAAGTAAAGGAATATATACATACACGCAAAGGAATATATACAGACATACATACATAATTACTTAAAAGAATATATTACTGATGAAAAGTTTCTTTCTTAAAAATATTGGAGTCATTTTCACATTTAATAAACACAGCAAATTCAATTCACATAGCCACAATTGATCCTTCTACCTACAGTACTGAAAACCCATTTTTAAAAAACAAAAATAAACTTTAAAACTTACCTCAGCATTTCTTAAAATAACTTTCCTCCCTTTCCCAAACAAAAATATTGCCTTTCAGAAGCTCCACGATAAGAAATATCTTCCTCCGCAGCCTCTGGAGCAACTGTACTCATGCTTTTTTCATGTGTAAGTTGTAAGGACTTGACCTCACTGAAAGCATGAATGAAAGCGGCGAATTTTACTGCGCACGCGTTCTGCCTCTGAACCCCTTCGTTCAGAGGACAGGAAATGCCGGTTTTCCCCGCATGCACTGTGCATGCTGAAAAGCGGCATTTCCTCCAGCCAGGCGCGTAAGTACCCCGACCGTACTCGCGCGTTTGGAAGGGAATTACTGGGCCAACATTTTACATGTCAATAAAATGAAAAATTTAACAATTGCACGATTTGCCCCCTCGCATCTGCGACTGAGGGTCCAAGGAGGTGCATTGCGCAAGAGGTCATCGTCGTACGTATCCTCACACTGTTCCCTTTCGGGAACTGTATGAAGTGGTGGAAGGATTTCTGGCCACGTTAACACTCCTTCCGTGACCATAACCATCTTCATACCAGCCATTAGGGTGGTTAGTCTTATGGCGTGAGGGTTTTACGGGCTCCCACAACCCATCTGAGGGGGGGGGGGGCCACCCACACCCGCGGACGCAAGTATCCCGCTGGATGTCCACCCAGAATTTATAGTTGGAGCTCCGACTCCACTTGCCGGGACTGTCTGGAGCGGGGTTCGAAACCCTACTCCTTCTGGCCCAGCGGCGGGGATGCTTACCGCTACGCAAAAGGCCCACTCCGCGCAAAAGGTGACACCCATACGTTTCCTGCGCCTTTTCCCACCCCGTGACTGGAGCCCTATGCTGCCACTTGAAAGACCAAGCTATCATCTGTCCTTTTTGCGGCGCCTTTGACTTCTCATTACCAATGATGAGCAGGCGCTGCGCCTCCACCTCGTTGAGGAGATTGCTGAGGTCATCATCAGTTCAATTGTGAGTTCTTTTAATGCCGTGAATTGTGCTCATTCCAGCCATTTCACGTTGCTAATCGGATTGGTCCTTTGGCGTAGCGGTAGGATCCCCGCCGCTGGGCCAGACGGGGTAGGGTTTCGAACCCCGCTCCAGACAGTCCCGGCAAGTGGAGTCGGAGCTCCGGCTCTAAATTCTGGGTTGACATCCAGTGGGATATTTGTGTCTGTGGGTGTGGGTGGCCCCCCCTCCTTGTATAGCTTGTGGGAGCCCGTAAAACCCTCCCGCCATAGGACTAACCACCCTAATGGCTGGTTCAAAGATGGTTACGGTCACGGAATGAGCGTTAATCACGGCCATAAATCCTTCCACCACTTCATACAGTTCCCCAAATGGAACAGTGTGAAGACACGTATGACGACGACATTGCTAAATAAATAAATGGAATAAAAAAAATTCTTTTAGGGCTTTTAAAAGTCTTTAAATTGCTTTAATTCTGTTTAAAACTACTTCAGATTCTTCAAAATAATGTAAACGTTTTTAAAAGTTTATAAAAGTTACCAAAAGCTTCATAAAAATACCAAAAACCTATTTAAAATGCTGCTTTGCATGTAAAAATGCTTAGCAGCTTGTGAGAAACATTGGGGGCGTGTCCTATTAAACTGAGACCTCAAGGGGCGTGTCTCAGTTGCACAGCGCGCTACAGGCTTCGCGCTGGCTGCACTCCTGGGCGGCGTGACGTCAGACGCTGCCCGGGAGTCAACATTTTAAAACCGCAATTCCAGGCGTCCCTGAAGCTCAACGGCCGGCGCGTCGGGTAAGTGCATATCGGGGGCTTGCACGCGCGGCAAGCCCCCGACCCGAATTTCTGGGCCAATAATTTCCAGTAAATAAATGAAAAGTTCCTGCGTCAGTGGGATAATGTTTTTCACAACTGTACATTATAGTTAGTGATCGCCCTGCAGTGTTCCTGATGGTCTGTTTTTATATTATGAAATTACAAGGCTGATTTTTCAATGTGTGCTACCGACAGGAAGCCTTGTCTGCCAGCCACCCATATTGAGAAATTGTGCACAAATTAAAATTAATCGTTGGAAAATCATGTGCAGCAACAGTGATTTCCTGATAAATGCGTGGCTGGCTGGTGAGGCTCCCCACCAGTAGCATGCATTTGTAAAATTGGCCCTATTGGGTAAATGCAGGTTTAATGAAAAGACACTAACTACTGTCTTCTTGCCCATTCAGCAGCCACTTCTGGTGCTGCCTCCTGTAACTTCTGTGAATCCTCCTCTCCATCTCTCTCCTGTTCTGATGGATCAGTTGCTAACTTTCCTGAAAAGAATATTGACCTTTTTGGCTCACTTTTCCTGCAACTTTGATATGATAAATCATTTTCCTCCATTTGCTCCAATCTATTCAAACATTATGAATAACTTCATGCTTTAAATTATCTGATGGATGAAAGCTCTCTTTTCTCGTTGCAACCTCTTTTTTTTAAATTTGTTTATGGGATGTAGGTGTCGTTGGCAAGACCAGCATTTATTGCCCATCCCTAATTGCCCTTGAGAAGATGTTGCAGCCTTTCTTGACTTTCCCTATTTTATTAATACCACGATGGTCAGTACTTTTCTGAACCTTCCTGTCTTGTTCTTATTACGCTTCAGAAACACTATCTTACATGCTTTTCTCTTCCCTGCATTCTACACTTCAGCCTTCAGCCATCTAAGCTCCATGCTCTGGAATTCCCTTCCCAATCTCCTTTACACCTCGACCCCATTATGACCCTCCTTAAAACCCACCTCTTGGACCATGCTTTTGGTTGCCCTCCTAATCTTTCCTTTGCCATGGTGTCCATTTTTTCATTATACCCCATGAAGCACCTTGAGACATTTTTCGATGAGAAAGGCACTAAATAAATGCATGGCGGAGCGGTGTTCGTGATTGAGCTGAGAAGAGGATTTTGTACAAGTTTGCCCATTGGCCAGTATGTGGAACTGCAGGTGAACCTAAAACAGTTCGTAAAGTAATCTAGCATCACAGACTCGCACTGATGAGAAAATACTCTTAAAAGTGTGTCAGGGCAGGTGTTACCAGTGTGAACATAATTAACATGGCAGTGGATGTTGGTACTGAGGAAGGTGACCTGAATGTGGAGCCTCCTCCTGGCAACACAGCACTATTGCGGGCCGCAGTTGGCTCACACCCACACCTCCACGGACGTACCCGAGGACTGTTGCCAGCTGGTCCAAATTGTTGACCTTTAAACCAAAGGCACCTGATGTTTCCTTTGATGTCTGATTGGCCCCCGCAGCTCGCTAGTTAAATGCAGATGAAATTCCGGTGCCAAATTTGGCACTGCAGGGACCAGCGCTTGGAGCAATTGCTCTGCTGACTTGACATCTGTTTCAGGCGCAAGTCCAATTTCAAACCTCTAAGTGTCTTTGCTGCACCAGGGAACTGGGTTGTCACTGCCCAAACTCATTTACACAGAGAGAACTTTGTCTCATCAGTCTGGGCTGGGTTCGAAGTCTAAAGGTATAACAATACTGTGCTAACTCAATGCTCCACTCAGTCCCCCAAAAATAAATAATTTTTTAGCAAGTTCCATTTGAATTTGATTTGGTTCTTAAGTATAATAAAATCTTACTTTTAGTGCATGTAGAATTCGAACTATGACTCAGATTTCAATTTTCTCCCTGTACACTTGAGATGGAATATCTTTACAAAGTACAAAACTGGTCATTGCTTGACTCCTGGGCTGTGATTTTCCCATTGGCGGTTTGGGTGCGGGTCAGGTGGTCGGTGGGTTCAGCTTTCAGCCAGTAAAAATTTGAGATTTTGCCCTAATTGGGCAATTGAGTCCTTGCGTGTGTGATCCCCATGCCAATTAGTGTTTTGGGTCTGTAATACGCCTCTGCTGACGTCTGTTAGCCAACTGCATTTAAGGGGCCCATGCAGCCTTGGTTCATTCTCTCATTATTTGCTGCTGGATTTCCTTCTGCCAGCTGCTGACGTGACTACCTCAAGGGCCAAGGCCTCTCCCTGATTTGATGATGACTCCCTCCATGCTCTTGTGGAGGGAGTCAGAGGTCACAAGGAGATCCTGTTCTCATCCTCTGGGAGGAAGAAGCCACCACAGCAAACAAAAGCAGCCTGGCTGCAAATTGCACAGGAGGTGATCTCCAGATCCATGTGCACTCGAACCTGGGTGCAGTGCAGAAAAAGGTTCAATGACCTGGCCCGCTCAGGAAAAGTGAGTATAACATCACACTTGGCATCAATCTGCTGCCCTTCTCTTCTCATCACCAGCACTCTGCATTGCCAACCTACTCCTGCACATCCCGCTTTACCCTTACATCCCTTGCACCTCTTTCTCTATGTACACAATCACTTCACTATTTGACTATGTTGCCCTCACACTCGCTATCACTTATGCTATGACAACAACTAACAATGCACAGGGAGGGCCCTTGGTATTGGCACCTCACTCCATCTTTATCTCCTTCTAAGCATCTATGCTATGGATTCTCTACACTCACTCAAACTCCACTTGTGTCCCTCATTGCAGGAAAAGAAAGCCCACAATAAGAGGGAAAGGGCTATGACAGGAGGAAGGCCACCTTCCATAGCCCATCTTACCAACGCTGAGGAGGCGGTCCTGGAAATGATTGGAGGCGATGAGGATCTGGAAGTGGGGGACGGCCAGATGGGTGCAGCAGAGCAAGCTGGTGACAGAATAGATTTGCATCTCTTTTACATTGCATGAGTGACTAATATGGCATCTGATGCTCATACAGATTGACTTATGATGATCTGCACTATTCCATGTGCATGCTATGTTAATATCACAAGTCTAACTCCTGCCTTTAATCCCCCACAGGACCATCGACAGCCCCCCTCCCCACTGTCCAGGAGGAAGAGCCTGAGCCGGAAGACTCCTTGGATGAACCTGCAACCTCTGAGGGCGCAGCGTCAGCAGAATTAAGCGCACCCAGCACCAGCACAGAGACGCACACCTCGGTGGGACCTTTGGGAGATAGAGTAGTGTTGTCATCTGGTGCATCACAGTTCACAAGTGAGCATCAGCAGATGGTGGAGACAGTGACAGCAGTGGAGAGTCCTCGTCTGAGGCCGCAGGGCGCTCCCAGCTCTGCTCAGCTGCATGTGGACCCTGTGCCTCTGGGGCCATCCAGAAAAAGAGCGGTGCTGGAACTTCAGGAACAAGTGCAGGAGTCTCTGGCAGGTTTTGCATCCAGGGTTACTGCGAGTGTGGAGAGGATGGAGGAGTCCATGTCTAACATGAGCAGTGCCTTTGTGGAGGCAATGGTGCATGAACGCACCACCACGGAAAGGATGGCAACCTCCGTGGAAAGGAATGGCTACCTCTCGAAAGGATAGCTACGGTAGAGGAGAGGATGGCTACGGCCATGGAGCAAATAAGTCGCCAGAGTCTGGAAAATAAGGTGAATGTTCAGAATAGACTGACATCTCTGGAGGAGCGATGGGCAACTATTGAGCAGAGAAACCACAGCTTCATGGAAGTCCTTTTTGAGTAGGACTGCCAGTGCAGATACGGGTCCTCATGGCCCTCTTGATGTGTAGCAAGGTGCTGTCAAGCCACTTGCTCGCACTGAAGTGGGGCTGACCCATGTTGGTGGCAGGTAACAAGGAAGTGGGGGCTCCTCCCAAAGTGCTCACACTCCCATGCCACTGAGTAGCCCTTGGTCAGAGCCCCACCAAAGTCCTCATCCAACTGAGATGGGCATCTCAGCCCCTGCACAGACGCAGGAGGAGCAGACTGTTGCTGGCCCCTCACAGACTCGCAAACCCAGAGGACGGCCCGCCAAAGGTGCTGAAGCAGGAGCAGCATGAAAGTGAGCAAGGTGCCTCCACATCTGCTGATGCCACAGGGGAAGCACCACGTAGAAGCGCGGGTAAGAGGAAGATAAAGCACAGTTAGTCACTTGGGTGTTCTGTTGTGTTTAATTTTTGCCATTGTCATCCTTTTGTGAATTGATTAACCAGAAGTGATGGCAAACAGTTGAAGTTCTGGCCTATGTGATCTGGGAAATGCAGTTGCACATTGAGGGCTCAGGGTGACTTGCATTTGTAATGATGGTGGTCAGAGTGATAGGAACCCACAGGTTCCTGTCCATTGTCTATGGTGTGATAAGAAGGTGCCAGCCCCATGTGTTTGATTCGTCTACCTAAGTGAATCTGGCAAATATTGTATCCCGGGCAGCAATTTGCTTGCGTGCTACTGCAGCTGGCTGATCCGCCTCTTCAAGGTATTCTACCTCCTCCTCCTCCTCATCTAAGGAAGCTATGCGCTGAGCCACTTGTTCCTCAGGCAGCTGCAAACCACGATGCTGTGCAATATTGTGCAGTGCACAGCAGACCACGATGATTCTGGAGACCCTGGCTGCTGAGTACTGTAGGGCTCCACCTGATCTGTCAAGGCATCTGAACCGCATCTTCTGCAAGCGATGGTTTGCTCGATGATGGATCTGGTCAAAATGTGGCTGGCATTGTAGCGCTCCTCCGCTTTGTTCGATGGCCTCCTCAACGGCATCATCAGCCACATCTTCAGGGGATAGCCCTTGTCTCCAAGTAGCCAACCGGAAAGTTGGGTTGGCGGATTGAAGAGCGGAGGCACACTAGACTGCCACAGGATGAACGAGTCATGACAACTGCCAGGATACTTCGCGCAAACATGCAAAATGTTCTTCCTGTGGTTACACATCAGCTGCACGTTAAGGGAGTGGAAGCCCTTGCGGTTGACAAAAACAGCTGGGTTGTGATGGGGTGCCCTAAGGGCCACATGTGTGCAGTCTACGACGTCCTGCACCTTTGGCAAGCCTGCCATATTTGCAAAGCCAACCGCACGCGCGGTTACACTTGCTTGATCCGTCGAGAAGTGGATGTAATTGTGCGCCTTTGCAAAGAGGGCATCGGTTACCTGCGTGATGCAAGTGTGTGCGGCTGACTGGGAGATGCAGCTGATGTCTGCTGATGAGCCCTGGAAGGACCCTGAGGCAAAGAAATTGAGGGCGGTGGTGACTTTGACAGCCACTGGTAAGGGGTGTCCACCCGCTCCTCTGGGCTCCAAGTGTTGGTGCAGCATTGCGCAGATGTCACCGACTACCGCTCGCGAAAGTCTCAGCCTCCTTTGGCACTGCTGCTCAGTCATGTTGAGGAAGGTCATCCTCAGCCTGTAAACCTTGTGTTGGGGGTATCTCCTGCGGCGACGTGCATCCCTGCGCTAACGCCTTCTGACCTGTGCAGCATGAGGTGGCTGAGCAGGAGGTTGGCGCTCCTGCTGTTGCTGCTGCTGTTCCTGGTTCTGCTGCTGCCGCGGCTGCTCTTCCTCCGAATCTGAGGACCAGGATGAAAGGAAATAAATGGTTCCCATGCTGCTGGTAGATATCTCAGTTGAGGAAGTGCTCAGTCAATCTGGGGAGAGGGTTTTCCCAGGAGGTCACAGTGGAGATGGATCTCAGCTTCACCACTTCCAAGATCAGTAGACCTGCAAAAAGTTTTCCAAGACCTGAAAAAACAAAGTTCTGCCACCTGCAACTGATCCTTGTTGAGAGCTCCGTTTTTATGCTGGAGCTGTAGCTGTCAAGAAGGCAGCCACTTGTGAACCCGGCACAATTAGCTGGCGTGGTTTGGGAACGGCGTGGAACACGCAGAAAAACTGGCAAAATCTAAAAGGGCTGTTCAAATGGCATTATCCAGGCAGTTAACAAGCAGTTAACTACCTTACATAGAAACATAGAAGATAGGAGCAGGAGTAGGCCATTCGGCCCCTTGAGCCTGCTCCGCTATTTAATGAGATCATGGCTGATCATCCAAATTCAGTACCCTGTCCCTGCTTTCTCCCCATATCCCTTGATCCCTTTAGCCTTAAGAAATGTATCTAACTCCTTCTTGAATATATTTAATGAATTGGCCACAATTGCCTTTTGTGGTAGAGAAATTCCACAGGTTCACCATTCTCTGGATGAAGAAATTCCTCCTCATCTCTGTCCTAAATGGCTTACCCCTTATCTTTAGACTGTGACCTCTGGTTCTGGACTCCCCCGCCATCAGGAACATCCTTCCTGCATCTAGTCTGTCTAGTCCTGTTAGAATTTTATAAGTTTCAATGAAATCCTCTCTCATCTAAACTCTAGCAAATATAAGCCCAATCAACCCAATCTCTCCTCATAAGTCATTCCTGCCATCCCAGGTATCAGTCTAGTGAATATTCGCTGCACTCCATGGCAAGAACATCCTTCCTCAGATAAGGTGACCAAAACTGCACACAATACTCAAGGTGTGGTCTCACCAAGGACCCTGTACAACTGCAGCAAGACATCATTGCTCCTGTACTCTAATCCTCTTGCTATGAAGGCCAACATACCATTTGCCTTCTTAACCGCCTGCTGCACCTGCATGCTTACCTTCAGTGACTGGTCCACAAGGACACCCATGTCTCATTGCACTTCCCCTTCTCCCAATCTATTGCCGTTCAGATAATAATCTGCCTTCCTGTTTTTGCCACCAAAGTGGATAACCTCACATTTATCCACATTATAATGCATCTGCTCAATCACACAACCTGTCCAAATCATACTGGAGTTTCTCGGCATCCTCCTCACAGCACACACGCCCACCCAGCTTTGTGTTGTCTGCAAACTTGGAGATATTACATCTAGTTCCCTCGTCTAGATCATTAATATATATTGTGAATAGCTGGGGTCCTAGCACCGATTCCTGCGGTACCCCACTAGTCACTGCCTGCCACTCGGAAAAAGACCCATTTATTCCAACGCTTTGCTTCCTGTCTGCCAACCAGTTCTCTATCCAAGTCAGTACCTTACCCCCAATCCCATGTGCTTTAACTTTACACGCTAATCTCTTATGCGGGACCTTATCAAAAGCCAAATACACCACATCCACTGGTTCTCCCTTATCTATTCTACCGGTTATATCCTCAAAATTCCAGTAGATTAGTCCAGCACGATTTACCTTCTGTAAATCCATGTTGACTTTGTCCGATCCTGTCACTGTTTTCCAAGTGCTCTGCTATTGCATCTTTTATAATCGACTCTAGCATTTTCCCCACTACCGATGTCAGGCTTACTGGTCTATAATTCCCTGTTTTCTCTCTACCACCTTTTTTGAATAGTGGGGTTACATTAGCTACCCTCCAATCCATGGGAACTGTGCCAGAGTCTATGGAATTTTGGAAGATGACCAGCAATGCATCTACTATTTCTAGGGCCACTTCCTTAAGGACCCTAGGATGTAGATTATCAGGCCCTGGGGACTTATCGGCCGTCAATTTCCCTAACACCGTTTCCCTACAAATACTGATTTCATTCAGTTCCTTCCCCTCATTAGATCCTATGTTCCCTGACATCTCTGGGAGATTATTTGTGTCCTCCTTTGTGAAGACAGAACCAAAGTATGTATTTAATTGGTATGCCATTTCTTTGTTCCCCATTATAAATTCCCCTGATTCTGACTGCAAGGGACCTGCGCTTGACTTCACCAATCTATTTCTCTTCACATGTCTGTAGAAGCTTTTACAGTCAGATTTTATGTTCCCTGCAAGCTTACTCTCATACTCTATTTCCCCCCTCTTAATTAATCCTTTTGTCCTCCTTTGCTGAATCCTAAACTGCTCCCAATCCTTAGGTTTGCTGCTGTTTCTGGCCAATTTATATGCCCTCTCCTTGGATCTTATGCTATCCCTAATTTCCCTCGTTAGCCACAGTTGCGCCACCTTTTTTGTTTTATTTTTATGCCAGACAGGGATGAACAAATTCTGTAGTTCATGCGATCTTTAAATGTTTGCCATTGCCTATCCACCGTCAACCCTTTAAGTAACGTTCCCCAATCCATCCTAGCAAACTCCTGCCTCATACCATCGTAGATTCCTTTGTTTAAATTCAGGACCCTAGTCTCTGAGTCAACTACTTCACTCTCCATCTTAATGAAGAATTCAATCATACTATGATCGCTCCTCCCCAAGTGGCCTCGCACAACAAGATTGCTAATCAATCCTTTCTCATTACATAATACCCAGTCTAAGATTGCCTGATCTCTAGTTGGTTCCTCCACATATTGGTCCAGGAAACCATCCCGTATACAGTCTAGGAATTCCTCCTCCACAGTATTGTTACTAATTTGGTTAGCCCAATCAATATGTAGATTAAAGTCACCCATGATAACTGCTGTGCCATTATTGCACGCGTCTCTAATTTCCTGTTTAATGCCATCCCCAACCTCAGCATTACTGTTTGGGGGTCTGTATACAACTCCCACTAATGTTTTCTGCCCCTTGGTATTTCTCAGCTCTACCCATACAGATTCCACATCATCAGAGCTAATATCCTTCCTTACTATTGTGTTAATCTCTTTAACCAGCAATGCTACCCCACCTCCTTTTCCTTTTTGCCTGTCCTTCCTGAATATTGAATACACCTGGATGTTGAATTCCCAGCCTTGCTCACCCTGGAGCCATGTCTCCGTAATCCCTATTATATCATATCCGTTTACATATATTTGCGCAGCTAATTCATCCACCTTATTATGAATGCTCCTCGCATTAAGACACAAAGTCTTCAGGCTTGCTTTTTTAACACTCTTAGTCCTTTTAGAATTATTATTTACTGTGGCCCTGTTTGATTTACACACTTGATTTCTCTGCCTTCCACTTTTACTTTTCTCCTTCCTGTCTTTTGCTTCTATCCTTGCTTCCCTTTCCTCTGTCTCCCTGCACAGGTGCCCAACCCCCTGCCATTTTAGTTTAAACCCTCTCCAACAGCACTGGCAAACACTCCCCCTAGGACATCGGCCCCAGTCCTGCCCAGGTGCAAACCGTCCAGTTTGTATTGGTCCCACCACCCCCAGAACCGGTTCCAGTGTCCCAGGAATTTGAATCCCTCCCCCTTGCACCAGTCCTCTAGCCACGTATTCATCTGAAATATCCTTCTATTTCTACTCTGACTAGCACATGGCACTGGTAGCAATCCTGAGATTACTACCTTTGAGGTCCTATTTTTTAATATACCTCCTAACTCCCTATAGTCAGCTTTTAGGACCTTATCCTGTTTTTTACCTATATCGTTGATACCTATATGCACCACGACAGCTGGGTGTTCACGCTTCCCCTCCAGAATGCCCTGCAGCCGCTCCGAGACATCCTTGACCCTTGCACCAGGGAGGCAACATACCATCCTGGAGTCTCGTTTGCGGCCGCAGAAACGCTTATCTATTCCCCTTACAATAGAATCCCCTATCACTATAACTCTCCTGCTTTTTTTCCTCCCATCCTGTGCAGCAGAACCTCCCATGGTGCCAGGAAGTTGGCTACTGCTGCCTTCCCCCGATAAGCCATCTCCCTCACCCATATCCAAAGCAGTATATCTGTTGGAGAAGGGGATGACCTCAGGGGACCCCTGCACTACCTGCCTGCGCCTACTACTCTGCCTGGCGGTTACCCATTCCCTTCCTGCCTGTGCAGCCTTTACCTGCGGTGTGACCAACTCCCTAAACATGCTATCCACGATGTCCTCAGCATCGCGAATGTTCCAGTATGTATACATTCGCAGCTCCAGCGCCGCAATACAGTCTGCCAGTAGCTGCAGCTGGATACACTTCCCGCACACATGGTCGTCGGGGACGCAGGGAAGTATCCCTGATTTCCCACATAGTGCAGGAGGAGCATGCCACGGGGCCGAGCTGTGCTGCCATGACTTACCCTTTAATTAATTCAAATTAAATCAAATCAATACCACTAATTACACTACAATTAAATGATATAGGCCCTTGTTTACTAGCACTCCCCGCAACACAACAGAGAACCTAGAAACTATAAACCACAAAATTTAAGGGCCTATCCCACCGCTTGGTGGCGGGACCGATCGGGAGTCTGGGAGCCCACCTTTGGTAAAGTTGCATGGAGGCGGGTTGACGGCGGGATCAGAACCCGCCATCATTTTTTGCAATCCAAACCCGCCCTCTGAGCGCCGGTAAAATCACGGCCCTGATGTTTCGTTTGTTGCTGTTGAAAATTAATTGAAAACCTATCTTCTCTATATATAAAGCGGTCCGGTCTGTCTGTCTGTCTGTCTGTCCGGCTATACACACTCAAGTTATAGAGCGTATGTAGTGTCCGTGTGTAGATAAAGACACTGAAGACAGGAGTTGGTTCATAGGTATTTACTAAGCAAGTCTGGGGGGGGTTTCTAAAGGATATACACAATACACAGGCTTATATAGCCAAGTGGCAATTACCGGCATTACGCACTACGTGGGGCTCTTAAAGGCACATACACCATAATTGCTCTTAAAGGCACATACACCACAGCGTACCTACACGTGCGTTACATCAAAAGAAAGCTTACGATTCCGGAACGGTCATAAGCGTATTTACTTTTCGGGTCGGACAAAAATTAGCACCGCGGTATCCAAAAAACATTCAAAATTCTGCTCATTATCCAAAATTCCGCTCATTAGCATCAAGTGACGTCACGGTCGACCAATCGCTACGTCGCGGGGTCAGGTAAGTCGCGTCGTGCCGGCCGTCCGTCCTAGAGTCGAGCGACAGAACGATCGACCAATCCTACACTTCAGTGACCTGACAGTTGACCAATCGGTGCGTGTGTGGGCGGGCCTAATCATTCTGAACCGAGGTGAGTGGCCCGCCATCTTGATTCCAAACTCTTTGTTTCTTTTTCCCGCTTTCTGCGTGTTTCTTTCAAATCTACATTCCAGCAAAAAAAAAATTGCTTTTAAAACACACATTGTTTTTAAAAAATGTTAATTCATTTGTCAATCTTTTCTCTAACATCTACAATTTTCCTACCTTTCACCGTTTTTCCAGGCCTGGAAGCCTGGGCCTCTGTTGCCCAGCCACGCCCGAGCAAGGCACCGCCCCTCCCGCTGGGCCCGCCCCTGCGATCGCTGCCATCTTGGTAAAGGCTGGCGGCGCGGGACTGGGCCGAGCGTAGCCATCGCCGCCATTTTGGTAAAGGCTGCTGGGCCGGAGTGAGCCTAGCGGGAGGTGAGTTGCGGTCACCGCGGGGCTCGGGCTCAGGCTGATCGGGGCGCTCATCAGGAGTCGGCCCGCAACACATCGACCGGTAGGAGCGGCGGCTCTCCGCTCCCGCGGCTCGGGCATGGGGGCCCTGTGCTCGGGAGGGCGGGGCTTCGGGGGGGGGGGGGAAGGGTTACCCCGGCAATGGGGCTTGGGAGGCATGGGGCAGGGTTCGGGCCGGCTGGGCCGAAGTCAGTGCGTTGGGGCAGCACGGAGCTCCGCGGAGCCATCGCCGGCAGAGGGGAGAGGGTCTGCTGGCTCCCCCCTCCCTTTCTCACCCACTCCATTTCCCCCCCCTCCCCTTTCTCCCCCCGCTTCCCTTTTTCCACACCCCCCTCCCTTTTTCCACCCCCCCTCCCTTTTTCCACCCCCCCCTCCTTTTTTCCACCCCCCCCTCCCTTCCCTTTTCCACCCCCCTCCCATTCTCCCTTGCCCCACCCGACACCTTCCCCTTCCCCTCCCCCTCCCCCCCCGTCGCGCGCGCAGCTACCGCTCTTCCCCCCCGTCTGGTCGCGCGCGGCGCTCTGCCCCCCCCCCCTGCTCGCGCGCGCGCTCTGCCCCCCCCTGCTCGCGCGCGCGCGCTCTTCCACCCCCGCCGCTCGCGCGCGGCTCATCCCCCCCGCCGCTCGCCGCGCGCTCTTCCCCCCCGCTGCTCGCACGCGCGCTCTTCCCCCCCGCCGCTCGCAGCGCGCGCGCTCTTCCCCCCCCCGCCGCTCGCAGCGCTGCGCTCTTCCCCCCCTGCTGCTCGCGCGCACAGCTCTTCTCACGCGCGCTCTTACCCCCCCGCCGCTTGCGCGCTCTTCCCCCCGCCGCTCGTGCGCGCTCTTCCCCCGCCGCTCGCGCAGCGCGCTCTTCCCCCCCCGCCACTCGCGCGCACTGCTCTTCCCCCCGCCGCTCGCGCGCGCTCTTCCCCCCCGCCGCTCGCGCGCCGCTTCCCCCCCTGCCGCTCGCGCGCGCTCTTCCCCCGCCGCTCACACGCGCGCTCTTCCCCCCCGACCGCTCGCGCGCACTTCTTCCCCCCCCGCTCGAGCGCGCTCTTTCCCCCCCGCTCGAGCGCAGCTCTTCCCCCCCCGCTCGAGCGCGCATCTTTCCCCCCCGCTCGAGCGCGCTCTTTTCCCCCCCGGCTCGAGCGCGCTCTTTCCCCCCACCCGCTCGAGCGCGCTCTTTCCCCCCCGCTCGAGCGCGCTCTTTCCCCCCCGCTCGAGCGCGCTCTTTCCCCCCCGCTCGAGCGCGCTCTTTCCCCCCCGCTCGGAGCGCGCTCTTTCCCCCCCCGCTCGAGCGCGCTCTTTCCCCCCCCGCTCGAGCGCGCTCTTTCCCCCCCCCGCTCGAGCGCGCTCTTTCCCCCCCGCTCGAGCGCGCTCTTTCCCCCCCCCGGCTCGAGCGAGCTCTTTCCCCCCCCGCTTCGAGCGCGCTCTTTCCCCCCCGCTCGAGCGCGCTCTTTCCCCCCGCTCGAGCGCGCTCTTTCCCCCCCCGCTCGAGCGCGCTCTTTCCCCCCCGCTCGAGGGCTCTTTCCCCCCCGCTCGAGCGCGCTCTTTCCCCCCCCGCTCGAGCGCGCTCTTTCCCCCCCGCTCGAGCGCCGCTCTTTCCCCCCCGCTCGAGCGCAGCTCTTTTCCCCCCCGCTCGAGCGCGCTCTTTCCCCCCCGCTCGCGCGCGCTCTTCCCCCCGCTCGAGCGCAGCTCTTTCCCCCCCCGCTCGCGCGCGCTCTTTCCCCCCCCGCTCGCGAGCTCGCTGAGGGCTCTTTCCCCCCCGCTCGCGCGCGCTCTTTCCCCCCCCGCTCGCTGCGCGCTCTTTCCTCCCCCCGCTCGCCGCGCGGCTCTTTCCCC
>NC_140991.1:144621267-144766910 GCF_052327205.1 Somniosus microcephalus | reverse complement strand
CTCCTAACTGCCCCCCCCCCCCCCACGGCATTGCCGGCTGTTTCCCCGAGAGCCCGGCACTTCTCCTTGGTGCGGGCTCGTTTGCCGGCACTCGCGAGCGGAGCCGCGCCCCGTCTCCCTCTAGGGGCACTTCAACTGAATTTGCGGCGATCGCAGCGCAAATTCCAGCGCACAAGCGAACTTGGCACCTCAGGCCAATTTCTAGGCCATAATGTTACTTCCAAAAAGCAATTACTGGTACAGCATAGTAGAATAGTGAGTCAGCATGCAGCTCCACTCAAAAGCACTTAGTGGTTGACCAAAATATATTGTCCATCACCTTCTTTAATAATATACTGAATGGAAAGTTTAAAAATAATGAAAGATTCAAAACTCCCTTCTCCTGGCCCCTCTCATCCCTCCTCTTCTCTATCATCATCATCATCCTCCTCCCTGTTCCTATAGCACATCCCCATCTGTTCTTCCTCCTCTCGTACGTCCTCCATAGTCCTCTTCTCTCTCACCCTTGTCCATGCACCCAAGTCCTCTTCCTCACACCTCCCCCCCCCCCCCCCCCACCTCCTCTCTTTCTCCCACTTGCATCCTCCTGCCTTCACCTTAATCGTTCTCCTCCGACCCCTGCCTGGGTCCAGTTGTACCTCTGACCTATAACCCTGCTTGACCTGAATACTGCCATTGGTCTTGACTCCCCATGTGCAATGCTGCAGGAGCTCAACTAGTGATATAAAGAACCCAATAAGCATGGTAATGTGACATTGTAGGCTTCCTGGCTTGGTTATTCTCAGCATCAGTTAAGTGGCGCTATTTCAAGTGATATAAATTACTACAGATCGATGATTTATTAGTACGGTGTATTTTAGCTTCTCAGATACACTCATCAACATTCGAAATCGGCACAATGATGTGGTCCCAACTATGGCCCAGGGAGTCATAGAGTATAAGGAGGCATTTGGGGTGGATCCCGTAACTAATCAGAATGTGCAGTACTTCTTAGACCGATTCTATTTGAGCCGAATCTCTATCCGCATGCTCATCAACCAGCACAGTAAGTATGAGTGGAAAGCCTTAGAGAACTTCAGTGAACACAGGCAGCTTACCATAATTGTGTTTTAACTAGCAGTATGCCATCTGTTGTTGCTATGTCAAAACAACTAAAAGGGTTGGTACAAAAGCAAAATACTGCGGATGCTGGAAATCTGAAATAAAAACAGAAAATGCTGGAAAACACTCGGCAGGTCAAGCAGCATCTGTGGAGAGAGAAAGAGTTAACATTTCAGGATGATGAGCTTTTATCAGAACTGGAAGAGATTAGAGATTAAGGGCTCGATTTTCAGTGTGCCGTGGAGTCGGGATTGGAGGCGTGCGGGGGGTTAAATTCCCAAAATCGGGGGTGCGACCCCCATCCCGCCTCCATGCCAGTTTCAAAGGAGGCGGGTACCCGCCCCGCACTGGGACCCACCTCCCCGAGGCGGGAAGGGATTAGTGCCAATTAACTGCCTGTTAACAGGTAGTTAACAAGCAGCTTTTAGCCTAATCCCCATTTTGAAGCTTCAACTGTGGGATTCCCGACGGCTCCCAACCACGCCAAGTTAGAGGAGGCGGGCCGTCGGGTTTAAGGGCTTGGAGGGGTCGAGATGTCCGTGTTCAGGTGAGTGATAGGTGCATGAGTGCAAAGGTAAGTGTGTTTGGTGTGTCTAAAGTGATTAAAGAAGTGTAAATTACCTTTTCAGCCTTCCTTCCTTTAGGTTCGGGGAGTCCCTCCTCGCACCGGCACAGAAAGCAGAATGGCTGCGAACTGTCAAGTGACAGCCTGCAGCTTTCTGTGCAGGAGAGATTTCTAACTGAGTCTGTGGAGAAGGACTCATGTTAGAAGTAAGACTGTCAGTGTTTCACAGCTTCAAGCAGCTGTGAAACGCTGATATTTCATTTGTCAAAAATGGGCGGGCTCAAAAGGTTAATCAAGTTAAAATCGCGTGGATTGGCCGCATCTTGATGGATGCGGCACTACAACCCCGAAAGTTGCAGTCCCGCCTCCAACCCGACTCCTGAATGAAAATCCTGCCCTAACAGTTTTTAAGCAAGTACAGAGCCAGGGAAGTGGGGGTGGGGGGTGCGGAGAGGAAAGAACAAAGTGAAAGGTTTGTGATGTGGTGGAGGGCAGGAGTGATTAAATGACCAAAGGGATGATGATGCAAGGCAAAAGAGGGGGGAACAAGTAAAGAAACAAAAGATGGGCCCACAGGAGGTGTAAATGGTTGCAGCTGAATAACAGAGCGAGAGGGAATCATGGAAAATCTGGCAAAGAGGAGAAGGCTTCTGCGACCGGGAATGTGGCGGAGAAAGGTGTGTAGACCCCAGAGGTGCGGCTGTGTACCGATGGGGGATCTGCACCCCAAGAAGCACCAGTCCACACCTCCTCCATGGCTACGCTATTTAGGAGTGAAATCAGTTAGTGGAAATCTGGGACACGCTTTACAATACCTGTAGTTGAATAAAATTGAATAGATACTGTCAGTAATTTAAATTATGGGCCTGTCATAGCTTTACCCTAGTGAAATTTAGAGCTGAATAAAGGTGCTGATTATTTAAAACCTCTGTTCTGAATAAGAATTTCTTCCTATGTAAGACAACAAAGCCACTTAAGATGATTTTTTGTTCCTTTTATTATTATCATATACCAGCCCTTGTTTTTGATGGCCGAAGTAATCCAGCCCATCCCAAACACATAGGTGGCATTGACCCTAACTGCGTTGTGGTAGAAGTGGTGGAAGGTAGGTTTCATTGCATGAAATCCAGTTACTGAAATGTTCCAGCATCAGATTATCTATACCACATCACTAAAACGATCAACCATATGAAAATATAATATTCATTCAACATGCTGTTTATTGAAGCAACTGGTATGACATTGTGAAAATGTGCCACTCTCAGTAGAATGCTTAATTTTTTTTAAAGAGGAATCTGTCATTCCAGTTAAATGGCAGGAAAATGCTTCCAGTTTATTTTCTTTCTAAATTCTGGAGCATTTCAAAAACTGGCACACAGCAACAAAATGTAGGTTTGATTGCCTCCACAAAGTTCCAAATCTCCATTGTGCTTGCGGTGTTGAGAACAAACCAGGTGCCGCCTTTTGGAGGAGGGACATTGATATTCTGTTGCACGGTGCTCAGACATTTGGTGGGGGGGGGGTCACGCGTTCCAGCTTGTCCGATAAAGGAAGTGTGTGTCTCAGTGGACCAGAAGGAGGAGAAAACAAGGGTAACTTTTTTGAAACAAATCTCTAGATTACTGTGGGGTTGAAATTAGTCTTTAGCAGTAGAAAAAGAAAATCAGGCATGGTGTAAAACTACTCGTTATTGGCTATTTTGTGCTACTTACGAAGGCCAATTTCATATCATGAGGTCGATTTTAACTCGGGTGTGGGCAATTGTCGGGTTCCCCGAATTTCGTGATTCCCACACAAATCTAAATGGATGTGTGAGATTGATGCAATTTTAACTCAATTGGCCAATTGATTTCCAACGTGTGGGAAGCCTTTGCAAATGGGTTTTTCATGACTGCAAGTCCCCTCCGATGACGTCATCATTGCTGCTGCATTTAAGGTCCACAGCAAGCCTTGCTTCCTCTGCAGGTTTCCAAGCTTTCCCCTTATGATGGCACAGGAGCCTGCAGGAACAATGGCCAGCGGGAGGGCAAGAACTGCACCTAAATTTGATGAGGCATCACTGCAGGCATTGTTGGATGGGGCTAGGGCCCACAGGGAGGTCCTGTTCCCTTCTTCAGGGAGGAAGAGGCCTCCCAGTCAGACCAAGGCTGTGTGGCTACAGGTGGCTGGGGAAGTCAACTCCTTGGGGCTCACACGGCGCACCTGGATGCCGGGCAGGAAAAGATTCCATGACCTTCATCGCACTGGAAAAGTAAGTATGAAGTTTACATCACCCCCAATCTGATCCCCATTGCCTTTCCTCACCAGCACTCAGCTTTAGCAATCTCTTCCTCCACATCCCACTTGACACTCACATCCATGCACCCTTACCCATTCCCTCTCTATGCTCACAATCACATAACTATTCCACCATGCAGCCCTCTAAATCCCTATCACTCTGATGCTTTGAACACAACTGACAATACACAGGGAGGGCCCTTGGTCTTGCAACCTCACTCCATCTTTGTCTCCTTCTAAGTATCTATGCTATGCAATCTCTACACTCACTCCTTCATTCTCACTCAACCTCCACTTGTCTCCCTCATTGCAGGAGAAGTGAGCACACAACAGGAGAGAGCAAGCCAGGACAGGAGGAGGGCCACCCTCATTAGCCCAGCTCACCCCATGGGAGGAAGCCATCCTGGAGATTGTTGGGGCTGATACAGATGCGGAAGTTGGGGAAGGACAGACAGGTGCATTCCCGCAAGCTGGTGACGGAATAGTTTCCCATCTCATTGACATTGCATGAGTTGCTGATAATGATTCTGAAGCTACATCATATGGACTTATGATCACCTGCAAAATGCAATGTGCATGTAACCTTGGCATCGCATCTCTAACTTTTTTCCCTTGACACCCCCACAGGACCATCGAGAGCCCCCGTCCCCACTGTGCAGGAGGAAGAGCCTGAGATTCCAGACTCCTCAGAGGAATCTGCAACCTCTGAGGGCGCAGCGTCAGCAGAAATAAGCGCACCCAGCACCAGCGCAGACACTCTCGCCTCGGGGGGACCTTCGGGACATAGAGTAGTGTTGTCACCTGGTGTATCACAGCTCACAAGTGAGCATCAGCAGATTGTGGAGACAGGGACAGCAGTGGAGAGTCCTAGTCGGAGGGCGCAGGACTCTGCCAGCTCGGCTCAGCTGCATGTCGACCCTCTGCCTTTGGGTCCATCCGTAAGATCAGAGGTGATGGAACTCCATGCACAGATGCAGGAGTCTCTGGCAGGTTTTGTCTCCAGGGTCGCTGCGAGTGTGGAGCGAATGGAGGAGTCCATAGTGAACATGAGCAGAGCCTTTGTGGAGTCAGTGGCGCATGAACGCATCAACACGGAAAGGATGGCTACCTACGTGGAAATGATTGCTGCCTCCTTGGTAAGGCTGGCTACGGTAGAGGAGAGGATGGCTACGGCCATGGAGGAGGTTAGTCGCCAGGGTATGGAAAACATGGTGAGTGTTCAGAATAGAATGACATCTCTTGAGGAGCGATGGGCATCTATTAAACAGAGAAACCAGACCTTCATGGAAGTCCTTCTGAGTATTGCAGATACGGGTCCCCATGGCCCCCCTGATATGCAGCAAGGTGCTCTCAAGCTACTTGCAGGCGCGGAGGGGGAGCTGACCCATGAGTGGGAGGTTGGTGGCAGGCCTCAAGGAAGTGGGGGTTCCTCTCCAAGCGCTCACACTTCCATGCCACTGCAGAGCCCCGCCAGAGTCCACACCCAAGTGAAATAGATGTCTCAACCCCTGCACAGCCGCAGGAGCAGCAGACTGCTTACGAGCCCTCAGACTTGCCACCCCAGAGGACGCCCGCCAAAGGTGTCGAGACCGGAGCAACAGGAAAGTGAGCAAGGGGCTCCACATCTGCTGAAGCCACAGTGGAACCACTACGTAGGAGCACGTGTAAGAGGAAAATAAAGCACAAGCAGTTACAAGGGTAGTCACTTGGGTGAAATGTGTATATTGTAAAAATGCCATCAGTTGGTTCTTGTGCATAAAAATTCTGATGGCAACTGTTGCAGTTCTGGCGTGTGTCATTTCGCGAATGGGGCTTTCACATTGAGGGCTTAGGATTACTTGCAGTTGTCAGGATGCTGGTCAAATAGCTAGGAATCCACAGGGTTTGGCCATTTTCGATGCTCGGGTAAGAAGCTGCGAGGCAAAAGAGTTTGATTTACTAGGCTAACCAAATCTGGCCAGGATGAGTGTGTTCCTTGCATCCCGGCCAGCAATGTTCTCGCGTAATGCTGCCGCTGGTTGATGGGCCTCTGCAGGATGCTCGTTTTCGCCCTCCTCCTCCTCATCATCATCATCTGAGGAGGGTATGTGAGGAGCCACTTGATCCTCGGGAATCTGCAAGCCATGACGCTGTGCCATGTTGTGGAGTGCACAGCAATCCACGACGATTCTGGAGACCCTGGCTGCTGAGTACTGTAGAGCTCCACCTGATCTATCCAGGCATCTGAAGCGCATCTTCAGCAAGCTGATGGTTTGCTCGATTATGGATCTGGTGGAAATGTGGCTGGAGTTGTAGCGCTCCTCAGCTTCGTTGGCTGGCCTCCTCAACGGCGCCATTAGCTAAGTCCTCGGGATAGCCCTTGTCTCTAAGTAGCCATCCGTTAAGTTGGTCTGGCGGCCTGAATAGCGGAGGCACACTAGACTGGCGCAGTATGAAGGAGTCATGGCAACTGCTAGGGTACTTGGCACAAACATGCAAAATCTCCTCCTTGTGGTCACACACCAGCTGAACGTTAAGGGAGTGGAAGCCCTTGCGGTTGACAAAAATACCTGGATTGCGAAATGGTGCCCTAAGGGCCACATGTGTGCAGTCAATGACGCCCTGCACCCTTGGAAAGTCTGCCAGATGAGCTAATCCAACTGCTCGCGCCATCACATTTGCACGATCCCTGGTGAAATGGATGTGATTGTGTGCGAGGGCAAAGAGGGCATCGGTTACCTGCGTGATGCAAGCGTGTGCAGCCGACTGGGAGATGCCGCTGATGTCTGCTGATGATCCCTGGAATGAGCCTGAGGCAAAAAAATTGAGTGCGGTGGTGACTTTGATGGCCACTGGTAAGAAGTGTCCACCTGGTCCTCTGGGCAGCAGGTCTTGCTGTATCATTGTGCAGATGTCAGTCACTACCTGTCGCGAAAGTCGGAGCCGCCTTTGCCACTGCTGGTCAGTCATGTTGAGGTAGCTGACCCTGTGTCTGTAGACCCTGTTTGGGGGGTATCTCCTGCACCGACGGGCTTCCATGCACTGGCCTGTGCTGCCTCAAGTGGGTGAGCAGCAGCCTGTCACTCTTGCTGCTGTTGCTGGTGCTGCTGTTGTTCCTGGTGCTGCTGCTGCCACGCCTGGTGCTCGAGCTCCTCTAATGCCAAGAAGGGAAGGAGAAAAATGGCTCCCATGCTTCTGGCATATGCCTCCGCTGAGGAAGCGCTGAGTGAGGGTGGCGAGAGGGGTTTCCCAGGAGTTCACACTGGAGATGTGTGTGAGGCTCCAACCTTCCACAGGTGTGGTTAAGCCTGGTAAAAGTTGCCCCAGGCCTGAAACAACAAAGTCCTGCCACCTGCAAATGATGACTGATCAAATCTCCTCTTTACTGGTTGACCTGCAGCTGATAGTCAGCAAGCCAATAGTGCTCACACCAGGTTTCACTGGCGTGATCCCCACCAGGCGTGTTTTATGTGGGAAAAGGGTTAAAAATGCAAGGGCCTGTTAAAATGGCATTATAAAGGCCAATTATTGCTGATTAAGGGCCTTAAAGACCAGTTCTGCCTGTTGGAGGCGGGACTGATTCGGGAGCATCAGGCACGCCTAGGTTAAAAGGGGTTGGGAACCAGGGGGGGGCCCGCCCGCCAGCCAGTTTTAGCAATTTTAACCCCCGCCGCACGCCTCAAAGCCTGCCTCACGGCTCAGTTAAAATCGAACCACATATTTTCAGGATGTTTCAAATAAAACCACTGCCTAGTGACCTTCTGAATGGAATAGCTGTGGTCTCCTTCCTGACTAGATTTGATATTTTGCAATGTTCCATTCAGATTTAACACACTTTGCATCTCATTCAGATTGCCAGAATTAAACCACTGTTAGATTGAGTCGACACATTGTCACTCCTGTTAGTTTTATCTCTGATACAGGCCTTGTCTTCTGTTATATTGTACATGTAGTTCCAGAAAAGTTGCCCAAAGTCATTGGCCAGAATCTTTACTTGAGCGTTGGGGCAGGTGCGTGCGGGCCACGTAACGGGTCGCCATCCTAAAGTTTTCAACAGCACGTTCTGCACTGCGCGTTTAACTCAATTGCATCAATTGAAACAGTCATGCGGGATTCCCAGCCCAATTAAATGGAGTGGGTCTGATGACGTCACTGATGACTTGTTTTCAGCGCTGATATTTAAAGCAGCCTTGCACACACCTCATTTGAAGGTTGCTGTAGGAGAGATCAAGGTATTTGGAAGAGCTACAAATTGCTGCATAATATTGAGATTTCTGTGGGTCATGGAGACACACAGACAGAAGGTGGCACCAAGATTCCCTGATGCCTTCCCGGAAGTGCTAGTCCAGGGAGTCGGAGCACGCAGGCAGGTCCTCTTCCCTGCGGTTGGCCGCAAAAGACCAGCCAGACACACGAAGAGGGCATGGCTAGAGATCGCAGAGGAGGTCAGCAGCAGGGATGTGGTGAGGAGGACCTAGATCTAGTGCTGCAAAAGATTCAATGATCTCATGAGGTCAGGAAAGGTGAGGGCAATGCCACATTCACCTACATTCTGATGTGCATGTCACCCCACCCCCATCACTCTGCCTTCCCAAGCCTACTCCTGCACATCATTCCTCACACCAACCTACCTTGCAGGTGCACCCATCCCCCTCTGTCTGTGCACCTACTCCCATCCTCATCTGACTAACCACCACTGACACTCGCCCTCATCCTAATGCAATCGTAGGAAGTAACCCCACAGAAGGAGGCCATTTGGCAATGTCACACCACTCTCTCATATCACCCTCTACAGATGTAGCCCATCCATTCCTTACACTCATTCCATCACTCTCACTCAAAGTTCTCTTTCCCTCCTTGCAGGAGAAGAGAGCCCAGAACAACAGGGAGAGGCAGAGAACTGGAGGTGGCCCTCCAATATTCACTCAATTGACTCCAGCAGAGGAGGAGGTGCTAGAAATCTCTGGCGTTGCAGAGCTGCTGGCGGTGGGAGAAGGAGAGAAGGGGACCTCCCAGCAACCTAGTGACAGAATTACATTTCATACAGCCACATGGCATACAACAGTCACTCATGGTGACTGATGTCAGCAGCCAGTGAAATGTCATCATGTGCATAATGGTAACATTACACATTCTTATCATAAGACATCTAATTTATCTCTTTACTCTCCCACAGGTCCATCAAGTGCCCCCCCACTGTCCAGCCAGAGGAGGAGGATGACTCCTCTGAGGAAGCTCCAGTCTCTTGGGGAGCACCGTCAGCAGACCCATGTGCACCCAGCACTAGCGCAGATATGCACACCTCGGTGGGTCCTGAGAGAGAGAGTAGTGTTGTCTCCTGGTGTCTCACATATCACAAGTGAGCAAGAGCTGATGGTGGATACAGGGACAGCAGTGGAGACTCCTCGCCGGAGGGCACAGGATGCACCAAGCTCTGCTGAGCTGCATGCAGATGCTGAACCTCGGGGAGGTGGGGGGGGCTTTTGCAGCTGCGATATGTGCGACTGTACAGAGAATGGAGGAGTCCATCTCCAACATGAGCACCACCATCTCGCAGGTGATGACGACAATGTGCTGTTCCATGGAAAGGATGGCCACCTGCATGGAGCAACAAATATGCCAGTCCAACGAGAATATGCTTGCTTTGAACAATTGACCTCCTCTCGAGGAGGGATACTAAAGTAGACTTGAGCGTTCATCGCCACACTTACCTGCTAGCAAGGTGCTCTCCAACTCCTTGCTAGCACATAAGTGCGGGTGGCCCACGAGAAGGATGATGGTGAGAGGCGACATGGAAGTGGGGGCTCTTCTCAAAGTGCTCCCACTTCTCCCCCAGTGCCTCCCCCTCAGTCAGCCCCACATGCTGCCTTGGATCCCAATGCCATGTCTGCTCCTGCACAGTTGCAGGAAGAGCAGTCTTTGGCAGGCTCCAAAACGCAGAGGACGTTTGCCAAAAGTGTCAAAGCAGTTGCAACAGGGAAGTGAGCAGCCTGCCTCTACCTCTGCTGAAGTCACGGGGGTTGCACCTTGTAGAAGCATGTGGAAACAAAAAAAAACAATCCTGGATGCACATGGGTGTATGAAAAAGTGTTAATGTTATGTTTGTTATATTTATGACGCACATACATTTATTTCTTTGCACAACTTTCCCGTCTTGTCCATTTTTGCCAGCTACCTGGGAAGTGGCTTTGCCACTTGGAGTAAATGGTGAGACATTACTTAACCTCGAGCATGGGGGTGTGGGTGACAGGAATGGCTTGGTAGTGTGGGTGGGGGGGGTGGTGGTAGGTGGAAGTTAGTACAGCATCTGGGAGCCATGTGGGTGCACTAGTGCAAGTTAAGTAAATCTGGCCAATATGAAGCCATCCCGAGCAGCAATCTCCACCTCAGGTTCCTCCTCCTCGTGTACCACCTGTTCCTCCTCCTCCTCGTGTACCACCTGTTCCTCCTCCTCGTGTACCACCTGTTCCTCCTCTTCCTCTTAAGAGGCTGTGCGCTCTGCACCGTGCTCCTCCTTCAGCTCCAATTCTCGCTGCTGTGCTATGTTGTGTAGCGCACAGCATACAATGATGATCCTGGAGAACCTGGCTGGTGCGTACTGAAGGGCTCCTCCAGATCTGTCAAGGCATCTGAAGCGCTGCTTCATCATGACAATTGCTTGCTCTATGACACATCTGGTCGACATGTGGCTGTCATTATAACGTTCCTAGGCCTCATTGCTTGGCCTCCTCAAGGGTGTCATCAGCCACTCCTTCATTGGATAGCCCTTGTCTCCGAGCAGCCAGCCAGTAAATTTGTTTGGAGGTGCGAAGAGCTAAGGGAGGATAGACTGGTGCAGCACGAAAGAGTCATGACAGCTGCCAGGGAATCTGGCACACACATGCATGATCTTTTTATGGTTGCCAACAAGCTGCACATTGAGGGAGTGGAAGCCCTTGCGGTCCACAAACACTCGGGTGAAGTGAGGGTGCCTTGATGCCCACGTGTGCAGTCGATGACGCCCTGCACCTGTGGGAAGCCAGCCAGAGCTGCAAAGCCGATCACCTGCTCAGTAACACTGGTTTCATCAGTGGCAAAGTTTACATAATTGGCTGACGTGAAACATGGCATTGGTCACCTAGGTGATGCATCTGTGGGTGGCTGACTGTGAGATCCTGCAAATATCTGCTGCAGATCCCTGGAAGGAGCCTGAGGCGAAGAAGTTGAGGGCGGTGGTGTCTTTGACAGCCACTGGTAAGGCACGTCCCTCAGGTCCTCTGGACAGCTGGTCTTATTCCAGCAAGCTACAAATGTCTGCGACGACTTGGCGCGATAGTTTGAGCCTCCTGAAGCACTGCTTTTTTGTGTCTTCCTCCGTGAAGACAGAAACAAAGTATTTATTTAATTTCCCTGCCATTTCCTCATTCCCCATTATAAATTATCCCGTCTCTGACTGTAAAGGACCTACATTTCCCTTCACCAGTCTTTTCCTTTTCACATACCTATAGAAGCTTTTACAATCATTTTTTATATTTTTCGCTAGTTTGTGCTCATATTCCATTTTCCCTTTATCAATTTCTTGGTCCCCCTTTGCTGATTTCTAAGAAGATCCCAATCCTCAGGCTGACTGCTTTTTCTGGCAACTTTATAAGCTTCCTCCTTTGACTTAATACTAGCTTTAATTTCTTTTGTTAACCATGGTTGGATCACTTTTCCTTTTGGGTTTTTATGCCCTAGAGGAATATATGTTTGTTGCAAATTATGCATTATTTCCTTGAATGTTAGCCATTGTATGTCCACCTTCATACCTTTTAGTGTAGTCTCCCAATCTACCATGGCCAACTTGTCCCTCATACCCTTGTAGTTTCCTCTGTTTAGATTGAAGACCTTAGTTTTAGATTGGACTACATCACACTCAAACTTAATGTAAAATTCAATCATATTATGGTTACTTTGTCCCTAAAGGCCCCTTTACCACAAGATTATTGATTATTAACTGACCTGCAAACTGCTGAAAGCTAAATCTCTGCACAAAATGGTATCAACAAGAACCTTTCCCTTAGGCAATGAAGCAGGTGTAATATGTGAGTATTTGTGTTTTTTCAAGCTATCACTTAATGAATTCGCACAATGGCCGCTGAGCTTCCGCCTCATCTTCACAGGTGAGGTTGCCGAGATGCATGAATCCCGTGCGCAACAAGTTAAAGCCAAAATCTGAGGTTAAAAAGGCAGTTAAGTGTCTGTAAATGAGCAGTTAAGTACCTCAATGAGGTCGCCTGCCTCTCCCGAGCGGGTCTGTGGCACGCCTTGAAACATGCCTGAGTTAAATACGGAAGTCGACAGGATGATGGTGGTTTCCCGACGCGCTGTCAATTTCCACGCTTTTAACTGCTGACCCGCCTCCAAAATTCCAGCCATTCTGTTTGTTGTATGTAAGAAATTATTTTCTAATGTTGAACTTTTGGCAAATGTATGAAGGAACAAAAATAACCCAACTCTTATCACACAGTAATCTGTTCAGTCCAAAAATGTGACCCTATTCCTCCAAGAGAAATGTATTGCTGAATGTGTATTTTAAAGCTTCAGTGCTCAAAAGGTTGAAGTTGCTTTAATAATACAAAGGGGTTATAACAATATATAGTGTATATTTGGTGAGTGTAATTCTGATTTTAAGAGTTAATCAAGTGGACAGTAACATGTTCCTATGTCTGGTGGATTTGCAGATGCCTGTGAAAGTGCAAAAATGCTTTGTGATCAGTATTACTTGACGTCTCCTGAGGTGGCGATTAATCAATTCAGTGGTAAGTTGTATCTTTCTGTTTCTGCGTGGTATTTGTCTCCAAGATAGTCAGATCATCCTACTATCCAGTATCATCCTCGAGGGCAGAGAAACCCAGGCCCCTTTTTTCCAGGATTAACAACCCCCTCTTCCCTGCCCCTTCACCTTCACATCAAACACCAGGAGCCATTGTCTTTAAGATCAAGACCATCCATGCAGCTGCCTCCACTGTTTCTTCTTGCCCTCAGCTCCAACCTCTCCCCAGCCTCCGACCCAGCCTGGTCCTGAACCGTCATCATTTTGAGGTTTCTCCCCATCCTCCTTGCCCTCTCCAAGCTCATTTCATCCATGAGATCATCCACCTCTTTCCTCAACCTCCTACTTACTCAACTCCGACCCATGCAACTCTCCTTCCCTGGTCCCCATTCTAGCTGACATCCATCAGTGATTTCCTTTCCTGAGGCACTGTCCCTCACCTTTTCAAAACTGCTGTCATCACCCCCTCCCTTTCACTTACCAGCTACTGCCCGATTTCCAAGCTCACATCCCACTCTACTGTCGTCGAATGTATCATTGTCTCCCAGGTCCATCCCTATCCCCACCTATTCCATAACTCCCTGTTCAAATCCCTATAGTCTGCTTCTACCTTTCTCATAGCACTGAAACGGCCCTAAGCCAAAGTCAGAAACAAACTCCACTGACTGTGATTGTGGTGCATTACCCCTTCTCATCCTTGTTTTTCTGCACTATTCAATATCATTGGCCATGCCATCCTCCTCCAATGCCTCTCTTCTGTCATCTAGCTTTTGGGGATTGCTCTTGCATAGTTCCATACCTAACTATTCCAATGCAGCCAGAGCATCTCTAGCAATGGCTTCTCTTCCCATTCTGCGTCGTCACCTCTGGGGTCCCCCCAAGGATCCATCCTTGGCCGCCACCTCTTGCATATCTACATGCTGCCCTTGGTAACATCTGCGAACATAGGATCAGCTTTCACACATACATGCTCAGCTTTCACATATATACTCCGCTTTCACATATACATGCTCAGCTTTCACATATATACTCCGCTTTCACATATATACTCATCTTTCACATATATACTCCGCTTTCACATATATACTCAGCTTTCACATACATACTCAGCTTTCACAATATATACTCAGCTTTCACATATATACTCCGCTTTCACATATATACTCAGCTTTCACATATATACTCAGCTTTCACATACATACTCAGCTTTCACAATATATACTCAGCTTTCACATATATACTCAGCTTTCACATATATACTCCGCTTTCACATATATACTCCGCTTTCACATATATACTCCGCTTTCACATATATACTCAGCTTTCACATATATACTCAGCTTTCACATATATACTCCGCTTTCACATATATACTCCGCTTTCACATATATACTCCGCTTTCACATATATACTCAGCTTTCACATATATACTCCGCTTTCACATATATACTCCGCTTTCACATATATACTCCGCTTTCACATATATACTCAGCTTTCACATATATACTCCGCTTTCACATACATACTCCGCTTTCACATATAAACTCAGCTTTCACATATATACTCCGCTTTCACATATACTCCGCTTTCACATATATACTCAGCTTTCACATATATACTCAGCTTTCACATACACACTCAGCTTTCACATACATACTCAGCTTTCACATATATACTCAGCTTTCACATACATACTCAGCTTTCACATACATACTCAGCTTTCACATACATACTCAGCTTTCACATACATACTCAGCTTTCACATACATACTCAGCTTTCACATACATACTCAGCTTTCACATACATACTCAGCTTTCACATACATACTCAGCTTTCACATACATACTCAGCTTTCACATACATACTCAGCTTTCACATATACTCCGCTTTCACATATATACTCAGCTTTCACATATATACTCAGCTTTCACATATATACTCTGCTTTCACATATATACTCAGCTTTCACATATATACTCAGCTTTCACATATATACTCAGCTTTCACATATATACTCAGCTTTCACATATATACTCCGCTTTCACATACATACTCAGCTTTCACATACATACTCAGCTTTCACATACATACTCAGCTTTCACATATATACTCAGCTTTCACATATATACTCAGCTTTCACATATATACTCAGCTTTCACATATATACTCAGCTTTCACATATATACTCAGCTTTCACATATATACTCAGCTTTCACATATATACTCAGCTTTCACATATATACTCAGCTTTCACATATATACTCAGCTTTCACATACATATTCAGCTTTCACATATATACTCAGCTTTCACATATATACTCAGCTTTCACATATATACTCAGCTTTCACATATATACTCCGCTTTCACATATATACTCCGCTTTCACATATATACTCAGCTTTCACATATATACTCAGCTTTCACATATATACTCTGCTTTCACATACATACTCTGCTTTCACATACATACTCAGCTTTCACATACATACTCAGCTTTCACATATATACTCAGCTTTCACATATATACTCAGCTTTCACATATATACTCAGCTTTCACATATATACTCAGCTTTCACATACATACTCAGCTTTCACATACATACTCAGCTTTCACATACATACTCAGCTTTCACATATATACTCAGCTTTCACATATACTCAGCTTTCACATATATACTCAGCTTTCACATATATACTCAGCTTTCACATACATACTCAGCTTTCACATATATACTCAGCTTTCACATATATACTCAGCTTTCACATATACTCAGCTTTCACATATATACTCAGCTTTCACATACATACTCAGCTTTCACATACATACTCAGCTTTCACATACATACTCAGCTTTCACATACATACTCAGCTTTCACATACATACTCAGCTTTCACATACATACTCAGCTTTCACATATACTCAGCTTTCACATATATACTCAGCTTTCACATATATACTCAGCTTTCACATATATACTCAGCTTTCACATATACTCAGCTTTCACATATATACTCAGCTTTCACATACATACTCAGCTTTCACATATATACTCAGCTTTCACATATATACTCAGCTTTCACATATATACTCAGCTTTCACATATATACACAGCTTTCACATACACACTCAGCTTTCACATACATACTCAGCTTTCACATATATACTCAGCTTTCACATACATACTCAGCTTTCACATACATACTCAGCTTTCACATACATACTCAGCTTTCACATACATACTCAGCTTTCACATATATACTCAGCTTTCACATATATACTCAGCTTTCACATATATACTCAGCTTTCACATATACTCAGCTTTCACATATATACTCAGCTTTCACATACATACTCAGCTTTCACATATATACACAGCTTTCACATACACACTCAGCTTTCACATACATACTCAGCTTTCACATATATACTCAGCTTTCACATACATACTCAGCTTTCACATACATACTCAGCTTTCACATACATACTCAGCTTTCACATACATACTCAGCTTTCACATATATACTCAGCTTTCACATATATACTCAGCTTTCACATACATACTCAGCTTTCACATATATACTCAGCTTTCACATATATACTCAGCTTTCACATACATATTCAGCTTTCACATACATACTCCGCTTTCACATACATACTCCGCTTTCACATATATACTCCGCTTTCACATATATACTCCGCTTTCACATATATACTCCGCTTTCACATATATACTCCGCTTTCACATATATACTCCGCTTTCACATATATACTCAGCTTTCACATATATACTCCGCTTTCACATATACTCCGCTTTCACATACATACTCAGCTTTCGCATACATACTCAGCTTTCGCATACATACTCAGCTTTCGCATACATACTCAGCTTTCGCATACATACTCAGCTTTCGCATACATACTCAGCTTTCGCATACATACTCCGCTTTCGCATATGTACTCCGCTTTCGCATATGTACTCCGCTTTCGCATATGTACTCCGCTTTCGCATATGTACTCCGCTTTCGCATATGTACTCCGCTTTCACATATGTACTCCGCTTTCACATATGTACTCCGCTTTCACATATGTACTCCGCTTTCACATATGTACTCAGCTTTCACATATATACTCAGCTTTCACATATATGCTGATGATACTCAGCTTTCACATATACTCAGATTTCACATATATACTCAGCTTTCACATATATACTCAGCTTTCACATATATGCTGATGATACTCAGCTTTCACATATATACTGATGATACTCAGCTTTCACATATATACTCAGCTTTCACATATATACTCAGCTTTCACATATATACTCAGCTTTCACATATATACTCAGCTTTCACATATATACTCAGCTTTCACATATATACTCCGCTTTCACATATATACTCCGCTTTCACATATATACTCAGCTTTCACATATATGCTGATGATACTCAGCTTTCACATATATACTCAGCTTTCACATATACTCAGCTTTCACATATATGCTGATGATACTCAGCTTTCACATATATACTGATGATACTCAGCTTTCACATATATACTCAGCTTTCACATATATACTCAGCTTTCACATATATACTCAGCTTTCACATATATACTCAGCTTTCACATATGCTGATGATACTCAGCTTTATCTCGCTATCGCTGCTCTTGACCCATCGACTGCCTCCTTACTGTCATACTATTTCTCTGACATCAAATCTTTGATGAACCAAAACTACCTTCTGCTCAATGTTTGGAAGACTGAAGCAATTATTTTGGCCCCCACCACAAACTGCTCCCAGCCACTCTCGCCAGACCACTTTTGATCGCAACATCTTGTTCAATTCGGAGCTGAGCTTTAACCCCACATCCAATCCATCATCAAGACCATTTCAACCTACACAACATTATCTGCCTCCACCTCTACTTCAACCCCATTGCTGCTGTAACCCTTATACTTGCCTTTCTATCAGCTCCAGACTTGACTACTTTAACTATCTCCTTAGTGGCCTTCCAGCATCTGCCTTCCACCCTCCTTAAACACTAATGGCCATAATTTTGCCACGTGGATCCTGGGCTGCATTAAATTTTGCTCTCCTGTTTGTTTCCTTATATCTGTTTGTGAAGCACTTTGAGCTGTCCCTTTACATTAAAGCACTATATAAATAATTTATTTTGGTTAAGAATTGTAGAAGCCAGCGCAAGATTATTTTACTCGGTTGCTTGTAGTTTTATCTGTGTTGGTGTGGATTTTTACATCTGCCATCTTGGAGATATTGGAGTCCAAGGCAAAAGGTCCAGAGCTGTTAAAATAGACTATTCACAGCTCCTATATGTCCTAGTACAGATTCACAGAGCTCTCTTTCCATCAGCTATAGTTTGCAGCTGTGCATGTTTACACTGGAGTTTACATACAGTAGAAATAAAATTGATTCAGTGCAGCAAAATCATGTTTAATATGATACATCTTTACTATATTGCATGTATTTTATGTTAATACTGGCACTCAGTACGAGTGTGAAAGCAGTTTCAAGATGGGTACTTAAAGGCAGTGGATAAAAGTGCACCTCTGGAATTTAGCTCGAGATTAATGGAAAATGTTCTTCACTCCTCCAAGCAAACCACTGGCTGCGGACTGAGAAAAACGATGGTCAAGAAGTTAAGAGAAGGCAAGAGAACTGAAAAATGCATGAAAGCCTCATTCCTCCATCTCCACACATTCCCCCAGCCCCACCCAATATATATTTTTTAAATTTGTTCCTGGGATGTGGGCATCACTGGCAAGGCCAGCATTTCTTGCTCATCCCTAATTGCCCTCGAGAAGGTGGTGGTGAACCGCCTTCTTGAACCGCTGCAGTCCTTGTGGTGAAGGTACTCCCACAGTGCTATTAGGGAGGGAGTTCCAGGATTTTGACCCAACGACGATGAAGGAACGGCAATATATTTCCAAGTCTGGATGGTATGTAACTTGGAGGGGAACTTGCAGGTGATGATGTTCCCATGCGCCTGCCGCCCTTGTCCTTCTAGGTGGTAGAGGTCACAGGTTTTTTGGGAGATGCTGCCGAAGAAGCCTTGTAGATGGTACACACTGCAGCCATGGTGCGCTGGTGGTGGAGGTAGTGAATGTTTAAGGTAGTGGATGGGGGTCCAATCAAGTGGGCTGCTATGTCCTGGATGGTGTCGAACTTCTTGAGTGGTGTTGGAGCTGCACTCATTCAGGCAAGTGGAAAGTATTCCATCACACTGATTTGTACCTTGTAGATGGTGGTACTGAGTCAGGAGGTGAGACACTCGCCACAGAATACCTAGCCTCTGACCTGCTCTTGTAGCCACAGTATTTATGTGGATGGTCCAGTTAAGTTTCTGGTCAATGGTGACGCCCCCAGGACGTTGATGGTGGGGGATTTGGCAGTGGTAATGCTATTGAATGTCAAGGGGGCGGTGGTTAGACTCTCGCTTGTTGGAAATGTCAGTGCCTAGCACTTGTGTGGCACGAATGTTATTTGCTACTTAACAGCCCAAGCCTGAATGTCTTCCAGGTCTTGCTGCATGCGGACATGGACTGCTTTGTTATCTGAGGAGTTGCGAATGGAACTGAATACTGTGCCATCATCTGTGACCATCCCCACTTCTGACCTTGTGATCGAGGGAAGGTCATTGATGAAGCAGCTGAAGATGGTTGGGCTTAGGACACTGCCCTGAGGAACTCCTGCAGCGATGTCCAGGGGCTGAGATGATTGACTTCCAACAACCACAACCACCTTCTTCTGTGCTAGTATGACTCCAGACAGTGGAGAGTTTTCCCATTGACTTCAGTTTTACTGGGGCTCCTTGATGTCAAGGGCAGTCACTCTCGCCTCAGCTCTTTTGTCCATTTTTGGACCAAGGTTGTAATGAGGTCTGGAGCCGAGTGGTCTTGGCAGAGCCGAAACTGAGCATCAGTGAGCAGGTTATTGGTGATTAGGTGCCACTTGATAGCACTTGACGACACCTTCCATCACTTTGCTGATGATTGAGAGTAGACTGATGGGGTGGTAATTGACCGGATTGGACTTGTCCTGCTTTTTGTGAATGGGACATACCTGGGCAGTTTTCCACATTGTCAGGTAGATGGCGGTGTTGTAGCTGTACTGGAACAGCTTGGCTAGAGGCGCAGCCAGTTCTGGAGCACAAGTCTTCAGCATGATAGCCGAGATGTTGTCAGGGCCCATAGCCTTTGCTGTATCCAGTGCGCTTGCAGTTTCTTGATATCACGTGGAGTGAATCGAATTAGCTGAAGACTGGCTTCTGTGATGGTAGGGACCTCAGGAGGAGGCCGATATGGATCATCCACTCGGCACTTCTGGCTGAAGATGGTAGCAAATGCTTCAGCCTTGTCTTTGGCACTCGTGTGCTGGGCTCTGCCATCATTGAGGATGGGGATATTCCTGGAGCCTCCTCTTCCCGTTAGTTGTTTAATTGTCCACCAGCATTCATGACTGGATGTGGCAGGACTGCAGGGCTTTGATCTGATCCGGTGATTGTGGGATTGCTTAGCTCTGCATATAGCATGCGGCTTCTGCTGTTTCGCATGCATGTAGTCCTGTGTTGCAGCTTCCCCAGGTTGGCACCTCATTTTTAGGTATGCCTGGTGCTGGCCCTTCTCGATGTTTTTGGATAGGATAGTGTCCCTCTGAGTTTGTATACGTAAATCTCGCACAGCCACACTGCTGCCGATGGAGCAGGGCCAATGGAATATCAGCTCCATGGTGTTTAACTCTTTTACTGCCAGTAGGTCCAGTAAAACTCTTGTCTTTGCGGGCCAACTTAATGTAAGCTTTTAGTTTACATTCTGTGACACTGGAAATAGCACTGGTATTACTCTAATGAAGTTAATCAAACAACAGGAAATGCTGAATTACAATAATATTAACCCTTAATATTAACACCATTTTATTATCTAAATAAATTAAATGCTTTAATTCTTCTTATCCTGTAGTCTTTTTTTCTTATCTTCCTTTCTTTTTTTACTTTAAGTTTTCTCCTTTCACAACTTAAAAAAATAGGTTTAGTGTTCTATCTATTTGAAGTTTTATTTTTTTAAAGCTTAAGACAGTTTACTTGGTTCTTTTATGTTCCTGCTCTGATAATCCGTGTTGAAGGTGGGAGCATGTTTGAAGAAAAATGTCTCCCAAGGCCTGTTTCTCAGCCAATTGAATAGTTAGGTTGCCATATTCACAAGCAAGAAGGGACTGGTAATCGATGAGCGTACTTGTCAATAACTGCCAGACGCACATCTTGCACAGATGGGTAAACTCATTCATGGCGTGCTGCAGATTAATACAGCTTTGATCCACCCTCCATCCAAATGTAATTTTTATGTGCTGAGTTATAGCATTAATGTGAAATTGCAGAAAACAAATCCCTGCCCCCCCCCCCCCCCCCCCCCCCCCCCAAAACCAGTTAGGAAAACCTGACGTAGCAGTTTTCCTAATGGGCCAGAAATTCCAGAACGGGGCTTGCAGCGCGTGCAAGCCCCATATTTGCACTTACCCCGCGCTCCTGCCGATCAGCTTCTGGGACGCCTGAACTTGGAGAAATTGAAAGCACATTCCCGGGCAGCGTATGACGTCACGCCGCCCAGGAGTGCAGCCAGCGCGGACCCAGGAGCATGCAGTGTAAGTGAGACACGCCCCTTGAGGTCTCAGTTTCACTGGACACGCCCCCAATGTTTCTGTCAAGCTGCTTTGCTTTTTTACATGCAAAGCAGCAGTTTAAATAGGTTTTTGGAAGTTTTTTGAAGATTTTGGTAACTTTTATAAACTTTTTTAAATGTTTACATTATTTTGAGTAATCTGAAGTAGTTTTAAAGAGAATTAAAGCAATTTAAAGACTTTTAAAAGCCCTAAAAGAATTTTTTTAATTCCATTTATTTATTTAGCAATGTCGTCGTCATACGTGTCTTCACACTGTTCCCTTTGGGGAACTGTATGAAGTGGTGGAAGGATTTATGGCCGTGATTAACGCTCATTCCGTGACCGTAACCATCTTTGAACCAGCCATTAGGGCGGTTAGTCCTATGGCGGGAGGGTTTTACGGGCTCCCACAAGCTATACAAGGAGGGGGGGCCACCCACACCCACGGACGCAAATATCCCATTGGATGTCAACCCAGAATTTAGAGCCGGAGCTCCGACTCCACTTGCCGGGACTGTCTGGAGCGGGGTTCGAAACCCTACCCTGATCTGGCCCAGCGGCGGGGATCCTACCGCTATGACAAACGCCCAATCCGATTAGCTACGTGAAATGGCAGCATAGGGCTCCAGTCACGGGGAGGGAAAAGGCGCAGGAAACGTATGGGTGTCACCTTTTGTGCGGAGTGGGCCTTTTGCGTAGCAGTAAGCATCCCTGCCGTTGGGCCAGGAGTAGGGTTTTGAACCCCACTCCAGACAGTCCCGGCAAGTGGAGTCGGAGCTCCAACTTTAAATTCTGGGTGGACATCCAGCGGGATACTTGCGTCCGTGGGTGTTGGTGGTCCCCCCCCCCCCTCAGATGGGTTGTGGGAGCCCGTAAAACCCTCCCGCCATAGGACTAACCACCCTAATGGCTGGTTCAAAGATGGTTACGGTCACGGAATGAGCGTTAATCACGGCCATAAATCCTTCCACCACTTCATACAGTTCCCCAAAGGGAACAGTGTGAGGATACGTGCGATGATGACCTCTTGCGCAATGCACCTCCTTGGACCCTCAGTCGCAGATGCGAGGGGACAAGTCGTGCAAGTGTTAAATTTTTTATTTTATTGACATGTAAAATGTTGGCCCAATAATTCCCTTCCAAATGCGCTAGTACGGTCGGGGTACTTACGCATCTGGCCGGATAAAATGCCGGTTTTCAGCATGCACAGTGCATGTGGGGAAAACCGGCATTTCCTGTCCTCTGAACGAAGGGGTTCAGAGGCAGAACGCATGCGACTGCACAGGCAGCACGTGCGCAGTACAATTCGCCGCTTTCATTAATGCTTTCAGTGAGGTCCAGTCATTACAACTTACACATGAAAAAAGCATGGGTACAGTTGCTACAGAGGCTGCGGAGGAAGATATTTCTTATCGTGGAGCTTCTGAAAGTATGTATGTCTGTATATATTCCTTTGCGTGTTATGTATATATTCCTTTACTTATGTGTATGAATGTATTATTTAATTATGACTTTCAGAGAAAGTAACTTATTGGAAAATCATAATTAAAAACATACATTCATAGTAAAGGAATATAAAACATACATACATATACGTAAAGGAATATATGTGGACATACATACATAACTCATTCTCACATTCCATTCACACAGCCACAATTGCTCCTTCTACCTACCGTTCTGAAAACCCTTTTTTAAAAAAAAAAAAAAAAAATTTGAACTTTAAAACTTACTTAAAATTTCTTAAAATAACTTCCCTCCCTTTCCCAAACAAAAATATTGCATTTCAAAAGCTCCACGATAAAATATATCTTCCTCCGCAGCCAATGAACCACTTTACACTTGCTTTTTTTCAGTGTAACTTCTAAGGACTTAACCTCACGGATTTCATGAATGAAATCCACGAAGTTCACTGCGCAAGCGCTGCCTGTGCAGTCGCACGCGCTCGAGGTCTGGAAATGCCGGCGTTCCCCGCATGCGCTGTTCATGCTGAACGCCGGCATTTCCAACGGCCAGAAGCGTGAGTAAGCCGACCGCACTCACGCTTCTGGCCTGGAATTTCTGGCCCAATGTGTAATGTAATTTGATTTTTGTGTTGAAGGAGAGGAAGCAACAGCTGTTTCCAGTTTAAATCTGTCTTTGAAACAAGAAATTGAGTAATTGAAACTAACTTCCGGTACACAGGGATAAATGCCCTCTAGATGACACATTGCATTTTTTGTAGTTTTAACTAATAACTCATTGCAGTACGTGAAAATCATAATGGCCCAGTAATTCCTCTCTGAACGCGTGAGTACGGTCGGGGTACTCGCGCGTCTGGCCGGAGGAAATGCCCGTGTTCAGCATGCACAGCGCATGCGGGGAAAACCGGCATTTCCAGTCCTCTGAACGAAGGGGTTCAGAGGCACAGCGCGTGCGACTGCACAGGCAGCGCTTGCGCAGTGAACTTCGTCGATTTCATTCATGGATTCAGTGAGGGTAAGTCCTTACAAGTTACACTTGAAAAAAGCATGTGTAAAGTTGCTCCAAGGCTGCGGAGGAAGATATATTTTATCGTGGAGCTTCTGAAAGGCAATATTTTTGTTTGGGAAAGGGAGGAAAGTTATTTTAAGAAATGCTGAGGTAAGTTTTAAAGTTTAATTTTTTTTTTTTTAAACGGGTTTTCAGTACGGTAGGTAGAAGGAGCAATTGTGGCTGTGTGAATTGAATGTGAGAGTGAGTGTTCTAAAATGAGTAATGTAACATTTCCAACACTTTTAAGAAAGAAACTTTTCATCAGTAATAAGTAATTATGTATGTATGTCCGCATATATTCCTTTACGTATATGTATGTATGTATGTTTTATATTCCTTTACTTATGTGTACGAATGTATGTTTTTAATTATGATCTTCCAATAAGTTACTTTCTCTGAAAGTCATAATTAAATACATACATTCATACACATAAGTAAAGGAATATATACATACACGCAAAGGAATATATACAGACATACATACATAATTACTTAAAAGAATATATTACTGATGAAAAGTTTCTTTCTTAAAAATATTGGAGTCATTTTCACATTTAATAAACACAGCAAATTCAATTCACATAGCCACAATTGATCCTTCTACCTACAGTACTGAAAACCCATTTTTAAAAAACAAAAATAAACTTTAAAACTTACCTCAGCATTTCTTAAAATAACTTTCCTCCCTTTCCCAAACAAAAATATTGCCTTTCAGAAGCTCCACGATAAGAAATATCTTCCTCCGCAGCCTCTGGAGCAACTGTACTCATGCTTTTTTCATGTGTAAGTTGTAAGGACTTGACCTCACTGAAAGCATGAATGAAAGCGGCGAATTTTACTGCGCACGCGTTCTGCCTCTGAACCCCTTCGTTCAGAGGACAGGAAATGCCGGTTTTCCCCGCATGCACTGTGCATGCTGAAAACCGGCATTTCCTCCAGCCAGGCGCGTAAGTACCCCGACCGTACTCGCGCGTTTGGAAGGGAATTACTGGGCCAACATTTTACATGTCAATAAAATGAAAAATTTAACAATTGCACGATTTGCCCCCTCGCATCTGCGACTGAGGGTCCAAGGAGGTGCATTGCGCAAGAGGTCATCGTCGTACGTATCCTCACACTGTTCCCTTTCGGGAACTGTATGAAGTGGTGGAAGGATTTCTGGCCACGTTAACACTCCTTCCGTGACCATAACCATCTTCATACCAGCCATTAGGGTGGTTAGTCTTATGGCGTGAGGGTTTTACGGGCTCCCACAACCCATCTGAGGGGGGGGGGGGCCACCCACACCCGCGGACGCAAGTATCCCGCTGGATGTCCACCCAGAATTTATAGTTGGAGCTCCGACTCCACTTGCCGGGACTGTCTGGAGCGGGGTTCGAAACCCTACTCCTTCTGGCCCAGCGGCGGGGATGCTTACCGCTACGCAAAAGGCCCACTCCGCGCAAAAGGTGACACCCATACGTTTCCTGCGCCTTTTCCCACCCCGTGACTGGAGCCCTATGCTGCCACTTGAAAGACCAAGCTATCATCTGTCCTTTTTGCGGCGCCTTTGACTTCTCATTACCAATGATGAGCAGGCGCTGCGCCTCCACCTCGTTGAGGAGATTGCTGAGGTCATCATCAGTTCAATTGTGAGTTCTTTTAATGCCGTGAATTGTGCTCATTCCAGCCATTTCACGTTGCTAATCGGATTGGTCCTTTGGCGTAGCGGTAGGATCCCCGCCGCTGGGCCAGACGGGGTAGGGTTTCGAACCCCGCTCCAGACAGTCCCGGCAAGTGGAGTCGGAGCTCCGGCTCTAAATTCTGGGTTGACATCCAGTGGGATATTTGTGTCTGTGGGTGTGGGTGGCCCCCCCTCCTTGTATAGCTTGTGGGAGCCCGTAAAACCCTCCCGCCATAGGACTAACCACCCTAATGGCTGGTTCAAAGATGGTTACGGTCACGGAATGAGCGTTAATCACGGCCATAAATCCTTCCACCACTTCATACAGTTCCCCAAATGGAACAGTGTGAAGACACGTATGACGACGACATTGCTAAATAAATAAATGGAATAAAAAAAATTCTTTTAGGGCTTTTAAAAGTCTTTAAATTGCTTTAATTCTGTTTAAAACTACTTCAGATTCTTCAAAATAATGTAAACGTTTTTAAAAGTTTATAAAAGTTACCAAAAGCTTCATAAAAATACCAAAAACCTATTTAAAATGCTGCTTTGCATGTAAAAATGCTTAGCAGCTTGTGAGAAACATTGGGGGCGTGTCCTATTAAACTGAGACCTCAAGGGGCGTGTCTCAGTTGCACAGCGCGCTACAGGCTTCGCGCTGGCTGCACTCCTGGGCGGCGTGACGTCAGACGCTGCCCGGGAGTCAACATTTTAAAACCGCAATTCCAGGCGTCCCTGAAGCTCAACGGCCGGCGCGTCGGGTAAGTGCATATCGGGGGCTTGCACGCGCGGCAAGCCCCCGACCCGAATTTCTGGGCCAATAATTTCCAGTAAATAAATGAAAAGTTCCTGCGTCAGTGGGATAATGTTTTTCACAACTGTACATTATAGTTAGTGATCGCCCTGCAGTGTTCCTGATGGTCTGTTTTTATATTATGAAATTACAAGGCTGATTTTTCAATGTGTGCTACCGACAGGAAGCCTTGTCTGCCAGCCACCCATATTGAGAAATTGTGCACAAATTAAAATTAATCGTTGGAAAATCATGTGCAGCAACAGTGATTTCCTGATAAATGCGTGGCTGGCTGGTGAGGCTCCCCACCAGTAGCATGCATTTGTAAAATTGGCCCTATTGGGTAAATGCAGGTTTAATGAAAAGACACTAACTACTGTCTTCTTGCCCATTCAGCAGCCACTTCTGGTGCTGCCTCCTGTAACTTCTGTGAATCCTCCTCTCCATCTCTCTCCTGTTCTGATGGATCAGTTGCTAACTTTCCTGAAAAGAATATTGACCTTTTTGGCTCACTTTTCCTGCAACTTTGATATGATAAATCATTTTCCTCCATTTGCTCCAATCTATTCAAACATTATGAATAACTTCATGCTTTAAATTATCTGATGGATGAAAGCTCTCTTTTCTCGTTGCAACCTCTTTTTTTTAAATTTGTTTATGGGATGTAGGTGTCGTTGGCAAGACCAGCATTTATTGCCCATCCCTAATTGCCCTTGAGAAGATGTTGCAGCCTTTCTTGACTTTCCCTATTTTATTAATACCACGATGGTCAGTACTTTTCTGAACCTTCCTGTCTTGTTCTTATTACGCTTCAGAAACACTATCTTACATGCTTTTCTCTTCCCTGCATTCTACACTTCAGCCTTCAGCCATCTAAGCTCCATGCTCTGGAATTCCCTTCCCAATCTCCTTTACACCTCGACCCCATTATGACCCTCCTTAAAACCCACCTCTTGGACCATGCTTTTGGTTGCCCTCCTAATCTTTCCTTTGCCATGGTGTCCATTTTTTCATTATACCCCATGAAGCACCTTGAGACATTTTTCGATGAGAAAGGCACTAAATAAATGCATGGCGGAGCGGTGTTCGTGATTGAGCTGAGAAGAGGATTTTGTACAAGTTTGCCCATTGGCCAGTATGTGGAACTGCAGGTGAACCTAAAACAGTTCGTAAAGTAATCTAGCATCACAGACTCGCACTGATGAGAAAATACTCTTAAAAGTGTGTCAGGGCAGGTGTTACCAGTGTGAACATAATTAACATGGCAGTGGATGTTGGTACTGAGGAAGGTGACCTGAATGTGGAGCCTCCTCCTGGCAACACAGCACTATTGCGGGCCGCAGTTGGCTCACACCCACACCTCCACGGACGTACCCGAGGACTGTTGCCAGCTGGTCCAAATTGTTGACCTTTAAACCAAAGGCACCTGATGTTTCCTTTGATGTCTGATTGGCCCCCGCAGCTCGCTAGTTAAATGCAGATGAAATTCCGGTGCCAAATTTGGCACTGCAGGGACCAGCGCTTGGAGCAATTGCTCTGCTGACTTGACATCTGTTTCAGGCGCAAGTCCAATTTCAAACCTCTAAGTGTCTTTGCTGCACCAGGGAACTGGGTTGTCACTGCCCAAACTCATTTACACAGAGAGAACTTTGTCTCATCAGTCTGGGCTGGGTTCGAAGTCTAAAGGTATAACAATACTGTGCTAACTCAATGCTCCACTCAGTCCCCCAAAAATAAATAATTTTTTAGCAAGTTCCATTTGAATTTGATTTGGTTCTTAAGTATAATAAAATCTTACTTTTAGTGCATGTAGAATTCGAACTATGACTCAGATTTCAATTTTCTCCCTGTACACTTGAGATGGAATATCTTTACAAAGTACAAAACTGGTCATTGCTTGACTCCTGGGCTGTGATTTTCCCATTGGCGGTTTGGGTGCGGGTCAGGTGGTCGGTGGGTTCAGCTTTCAGCCAGTAAAAATTTGAGATTTTGCCCTAATTGGGCAATTGAGTCCTTGCGTGTGTGATCCCCATGCCAATTAGTGTTTTGGGTCTGTAATACGCCTCTGCTGACGTCTGTTAGCCAACTGCATTTAAGGGGCCCATGCAGCCTTGGTTCATTCTCTCATTATTTGCTGCTGGATTTCCTTCTGCCAGCTGCTGACGTGACTACCTCAAGGGCCAAGGCCTCTCCCTGATTTGATGATGACTCCCTCCATGCTCTTGTGGAGGGAGTCAGAGGTCACAAGGAGATCCTGTTCTCATCCTCTGGGAGGAAGAAGCCACCACAGCAAACAAAAGCAGCCTGGCTGCAAATTGCACAGGAGGTGATCTCCAGATCCATGTGCACTCGAACCTGGGTGCAGTGCAGAAAAAGGTTCAATGACCTGGCCCGCTCAGGAAAAGTGAGTATAACATCACACTTGGCATCAATCTGCTGCCCTTCTCTTCTCATCACCAGCACTCTGCATTGCCAACCTACTCCTGCACATCCCGCTTTACCCTTACATCCCTTGCACCTCTTTCTCTATGTACACAATCACTTCACTATTTGACTATGTTGCCCTCACACTCGCTATCACTTATGCTATGACAACAACTAACAATGCACAGGGAGGGCCCTTGGTATTGGCACCTCACTCCATCTTTATCTCCTTCTAAGCATCTATGCTATGGATTCTCTACACTCACTCAAACTCCACTTGTGTCCCTCATTGCAGGAAAAGAAAGCCCACAATAAGAGGGAAAGGGCTATGACAGGAGGAAGGCCACCTTCCATAGCCCATCTTACCAACGCTGAGGAGGCGGACCTGGAAATGATTGGAGGCGATGAGGATCTGGAAGTGGGGGACGGCCAGATGGGTGCAGCAGAGCAAGCTGGTGACAGAATGGATTTGCATCTCTTTTACATTGCATGAGTGACTAATATGGCATCTGATGCTCATACAGATTGACTTATGATGATCTGCACTATTCCATGTGCATGCTATGTTAATATCACAAGTCTAACTCCTGCCTTTAATCCCCCACAGGACCATCGACAGCCCCCCTCCCCACTGTCCAGGAGGAAGAGCCTGAGCCGGAAGACTCCTTGGATGAACCTGCAACCTCTGAGGGCGCAGCGTCAGCAGAATTAAGCGCACCCAGCACCAGCACAGAGACGCACACCTCGGTGGGACCTTTGGGAGATAGAGTAGTGTTGTCATCTGGTGCATCACAGTTCACAAGTGAGCATCAGCAGATGGTGGAGACAGTGACAGCAGTGGAGAGTCCTCGTCTGAGGCCGCAGGGCGCTCCCAGCTCTGCTCAGCTGCATGTGGACCCTGTGCCTCTGGGGCCATCCAGAAAAAGAGCGGTGCTGGAACTTCAGGAACAAGTGCAGGAGTCTCTGGCAGGTTTTGCATCCAGGGTTACTGCGAGTGTGGAGAGGATGGAGGAGTCCATGTCTAACATGAGCAGTGCCTTTGTGGAGGCAATGGTGCATGAACGCACCACCACGGAAAGGATGGCAACCTCCGTGGAAAGGAATGGCTACCTCTCGAAAGGATAGCTACGGTAGAGGAGAGGATGGCTACGGCCATGGAGCAAATAAGTCGCCAGAGTCTGGAAAATAAGGTGAATGTTCAGAATAGACTGACATCTCTGGAGGAGCGATGGGCAACTATTGAGCAGAGAAACCACAGCTTCATGGAAGTCCTTTTTGAGTAGGACTGCCAGTGCAGATACGGGTCCTCATGGCCCTCTTGATGTGTAGCAAGGTGCTGTCAAGCCACTTGCTCGCACTGAAGTGGGGCTGACCCATGTTGGTGGCAGGTAACAAGGAAGTGGGGGCTCCTCCCAAAGTGCTCACACTCCCATGCCACTGAGTAGCCCTTGGTCAGAGCCCCACCAAAGTCCTCATCCAACTGAGATGGGCATCTCAGCCCCTGCACAGACGCAGGAGGAGCAGACTGTTGCTGGCCCCTCACAGGCTCGCAAACCCAGAGGACGGCCCGCCAAAGGTGCTGAAGCAGGAGCAGCATGAAAGTGAGCAAGGTGCCTCCACATCTGCTGATGCCACAGGGGAAGCACCACGTAGAAGCGCGGGTAAGAGGAAGATAAAGCAGTTAGTCACTTGGGTGTTCTGTTGTGTTTAATTTTTGCCATTGTCATCCTTTTGTGAATTGATTAACCAGAAGTGATGGCAAACAGTTGAAGTTCTGGCCTATGTGATCTGGGAAATGCAGTTGCACATTGAGGGCTCAGGGTGACTTGCATTTGTAATGATGGTGGTCAGAGTGATAGGAACCCACAGGTTCCTGTCCATTGTCTATGGTGTGATAAGAAGGTGCCAGCCCCATGTGTTTGATTCGTCTACCTAAGTGAATCTGGCAAATATTGTATCCCGGGCAGCAATTTGCTTGCGTGCTACTGCAGCTGGCTGATCCGCCTCTTCAAGGTATTCTACCTCCTCCTCCTCCTCATCTAAGGAAGCTATGCGCTGAGCCACTTGTTCCTCAGGCAGCTGCAAACCACGATGCTGTGCAATATTGTGCAGTGCACAGCAGACCACGATGATTCTGGAGACCCTGGCTGCTGAGTACTGTAGGGCTCCACCTGATCTGTCAAGGCATCTGAACCGCATCTTCTGCAAGCGATGGTTTGCTCGATGATGGATCTGGTCAAAATGTGGCTGGCATTGTAGCGCTCCTCCGCTTTGTTCGATGGCCTCCTCAACGGCATCATCAGCCACATCTTCAGGGGATAGCCCTTGTCTCCAAGTAGCCAACCGGAAAGTTGGGTTGGCGGATTGAAGAGCGGAGGCACACTAGACTGCCACAGGATGAACGAGTCATGACAACTGCCAGGATACTTCGCGCAAACATGCAAAATGTTCTTCCTGTGGTTACACATCAGCTGCACGTTAAGGGAGTGGAAGCCCTTGCGGTTGACAAAAACAGCTGGGTTGTGATGGGGTGCCCTAAGGGCCACATGTGTGCAGTCTACGACGTCCTGCACCTTTGGCAAGCCTGCCATATTTGCAAAGCCAACCGCACGCGCGGTTACACTTGCTTGATCCGTCGAGAAGTGGATGTAATTGTGCGCCTTTGCAAAGAGGGCATCGGTTACCTGCGTGATGCAAGTGTGTGCGGCTGACTGGGAGATGCAGCTGATGTCTGCTGATGAGCCCTGGAAGGACCCTGAGGCAAAGAAATTGAGGGCGGTGGTGACTTTGACAGCCACTGGTAAGGGGTGTCCACCCGCTCCTCTGGGCTCCAAGTGTTGGTGCAGCATTGCGCAGATGTCACCGACTACCGCTCGCGAAAGTCTCAGCCTCCTTTGGCACTGCTGCTCAGTCATGTTGAGGAAGGTCATCCTCAGCCTGTAAACCTTGTGTTGGGGGTATCTCCTGCGGCGACGTGCATCCCTGCGCTAACGCCTTCTGACCTGTGCAGCATGAGGTGGCTGAGCAGGAGGTTGGCGCTCCTGCTGTTGCTGCTGCTGTTCCTGGTTCTGCTGCTGCCGCGGCTGCTCTTCCTCCGAATCTGAGGACCAGGATGAAAGGAAATAAATGGTTCCCATGCTGCTGGTAGATATCTCAGTTGAGGAAGTGCTCAGTCAATCTGGGGAGAGGGTTTTCCCAGGAGGTCACAGTGGAGATGGATCTCAGCTTCACCACTTCCAAGATCAGTAGACCTGCAAAAAGTTTTCCAAGACCTGAAAAAACAAAGTTCTGCCACCTGCAACTGATCCTTGTTGAGAGCTCCGTTTTTATGCTGGAGCTGTAGCTGTCAAGAAGGCAGCCACTTGTGAACCCGGCACAATTAGCTGGCGTGGTTTGGGAACGGCGTGGAACACGCAGAAAAACTGGCAAAATCTAAAAGGGCTGTTCAAATGGCATTATCCAGGCAGTTAACAAGCAGTTAACTACCTTACATAGAAACATAGAAGATAGGAGCAGGAGTAGGCCATTCGGCCCCTTGAGCCTGCTCCGCTATTTAATGAGATCATGGCTGATCATCCAAATTCAGTACCCTGTCCCTGCTTTCTCCCCATATCCCTTGATCCCTTTAGCCTTAAGAAATGTATCTAACTCCTTCTTGAATATATTTAATGAATTGGCCACAATTGCCTTTTGTGGTAGAGAAATTCCACAGGTTCACCATTCTCTGGATGAAGAAATTCCTCCTCATCTCTGTCCTAAATGGCTTACCCCTTATCTTTAGACTGTGACCCCTGGTTCTGGACTCCCCCGCCATCAGGAACATCCTTCCTGCATCTAGTCTGTCTAGTCCTGTTAGAATTTTATAAGTTTCAATGAAATCCTCTCTCATCTAAACTCTAGCAAATATAAGCCCAATCAACCCAATCTCTCCTCATAAGTCATTCCTGCCATCCCAGGTATCAGTCTAGTGAATATTCGCTGCACTCCATGGCAAGAACATCCTTCCTCAGATAAGGTGACCAAAACTGCACACAATACTCAAGGTGTGGTCTCACCAAGGACCCTGTACAACTGCAGCAAGACATCATTGCTCCTGTACTCTAATCCTCTTGCTATGAAGGCCAACATACCATTTGCCTTCTTAACCGCCTGCTGCACCTGCATGCTTACCTTCAGTGACTGGTCCACAAGGACACCCAGGTCTCATTGCACTTCCCCTTCTCCCAATCTATTGCCGTTCAGATAATAATCTGCCTTCCTGTTTTTGCCACCAAAGTGGATAACCTCACATTTATCCACATTATAATGCATCTGCTCAATCACACAACCTGTCCAAATCATACTGGAGTTTCTCGGCATCCTCCTCACAGCACACACGCCCACCCAGCTTTGTGTTGTCTGCAAACTTGGAGATATTACATCTAGTTCCCTCGTCTAGATCATTAATATATATTGTGAATAGCTGGGGTCCTAGCACCGATTCCTGCGGTACCCCACTAGTCACTGCCTGCCACTCGGAAAAAGACCCATTTATTCCAACGCTTTGCTTCCTGTCTGCCAACCAGTTCTCTATCCAAGTCAGTACCTTACCCCCAATCCCATGTGCTTTAACTTTACACGCTAATCTCTTATGCGGGACCTTATCAAAAGCCAAATACACCACATCCACTGGTTCTCCCTTATCTATTCTACCGGTTATATCCTCAAAATTCCAGTAGATTAGTCCAGCACGATTTACCTTCTGTAAATCCATGTTGACTTTGTCCGATCCTGTCACTGTTTTCCAAGTGCTCTGCTATTGCATCTTTTATAATCGACTCTAGCATTTTCCCCACTACCGATGTCAGGCTTACTGGTCTATAATTCCCTGTTTTCTCTCTACCACCTTTTTTGAATAGTGGGGTTACATTAGCTACCCTCCAATCCATGGGAACTGTGCCAGAGTCTATGGAATTTTGGAAGATGACCAGCAATGCATCTACTATTTCTAGGGCCACTTCCTTAAGGACCCTAGGATGTAGATTATCGGGCCCTGGGGACTTATCGGCCATCAATTTCCCTAACACCGTTTCCCTACAAATACTGATTTCATTCAGTTTAGATCCTATGTTCCCTGACATCTCTGGGAGATTATTTGTGTCCTCCTTTGTGAAGACAGAACCAAAGTATGTATTTAATTGGTATGCCATTTCTTTGTTCCCCATTATAAATTCCCCTGATTCTGACTGCAAGGGACCTGCGCTTGACTTCACCAATCTATTTCTCTTCACATGTCTGTAGAAGCTTTTACAGTCAGATTTTATGTTCCCTGCAAGCTTACTCTCATACTCTATTTCCCCCCTCTTAATTAATCCTTTTGTCCTCCTTTGCTGAATCCTAAACTGCTCCCAATCCTTAGGTTTGCTGCTGTTTCTGGCCAATTTATATGCCCTCTCCTTGGATCTTATGCTATCCCTAATTTCCCTCGTTAGCCACAGTTGCGCCACCTTTTTTGTTTTATTTTTATGCCAGACAGGGATGAACAAATTCTGTAGTTCATGCGATCTTTAAATGTTTGCCATTGCCTATCCACCGTCAACCCTTTAAGTAACGTTCCCCAATCCATCCTAGCAAACTCCTGCCTCATACCATCGTAGATTCCTTTGTTTAAATTCAGGACCCTAGTCTCTGAGTCAACTACTTCACTCTCCATCTTAATGAAGAATTCAATCATACTATGATCGCTCCTCCCCAAGTGGCCTCGCACAACAAGATTGCTAATCAATCCTTTCTCATTACATAATACCCAGTCTAAGATTGCCTGATCTCTAGTTGGTTCCTCCACATATTGGTCCAGGAAACCATCCCGTATACAGTCTAGGAATTCCTCCTCCACAGTATTGTTACTAATTTGGTTAGCCCAATCAATATGTAGATTAAAGTCACCCATGATAACTGCTGTGCCATTATTGCACGCGTCTCTAATTTCCTGTTTAATGCCATCCCCAACCTCAGCATTACTGTTTGGGGGTCTGTATACAACTCCCACTAATGTTTTCTGCCCCTTGGTATTTCTCAGCTCTACCCATACAGATTCCACATCATCAGAGCTAATATCCTTCCTTACTATTGTGTTAATCTCTTTAACCAGCAATGCTACCCCACCTCCTTTTCCTTTTTGCCTGTCCTTCCTGAATATTGAATACACCTGGATGTTGAATTCCCAGCCTTGCTCACCCTGGAGCCATGTCTCCGTAATCCCTATTATATCATATCCGTTTACATATATTTGCGCAGCTAATTCATCCACCTTATTATGAATGCTCCTCGCATTAAGACACAAAGTCTTCAGGCTTGCTTTTTTAACACTCTTAGTCCTTTTAGAATTATTATTTACTGTGGCCCTGTTTGATTTACACACTTGATTTCTCTGCCTTCCACTTTTACTTTTCTCCTTCCTGTCTTTTGCTTCTATCCTTGCTTCCCTTTCCTCTGTCTCCCTGCACAGGTGCCCAACCCCCTGCCATTTTAGTTTAAACCCTCTCCAACAGCACTGGCAAACACTCCCCCTAGGACATCGGCCCCAGTCCTGCCCAGGTGCAAACCGTCCAGTTTGTATTGGTCCCACCACCCCCAGAACCGGTTCCAGTGTCCCAGGAATTTGAATCCCTCCCCCTTGCACCAGTCCTCTAGCCACGTATTCATCTGAAATATCCTTCTATTTCTACTCTGACTAGCACATGGCACTGGTAGCAATCCTGAGATTACTACCTTTGAGGTCCTATTTTTTAATATACCTCCTAACTCCCTATAGTCAGCTTTTAGGACCTTATCCTGTTTTTTACCTATATCGTTGATACCTATATGCACCACGACAGCTGGGTGTTCACGCTTCCCCTCCAGAATGCCCTGCAGCCGCTCCGAGACATCCTTGACCCTTGCACCAGGGAGGCAACATACCATCCTGGAGTCTCGTTTGCGGCCGCAGAAACGCTTATCTATTCCCCTTACAATAGAATCCCCTATCACTATAACTCTCCTGCTTTTTTTCCTCCCATCCTGTGCAGCAGAACCTCCCATGGTGCCAGGAAGTTGGCTACTGCTGCCTTCCCCCGATAAGCCATCTCCCTCACCCATATCCAAAGCAGTATATCTGTTGGAGAAGGGGATGACCTCAGGGGACCCCTGCACTACCTGCCTGCGCCTACTACTCTGCCTGGCGGTTACCCATTCCCTTCCTGCCTGTGCAGCCTTTACCTGCGGTGTGACCAACTCCCTAAACATGCTATCCACGATGTCCTCAGCATCGCGAATGTTCCAGTATGTATACATTCGCAGCTCCAGCGCCGCAATACAGTCTGCCAGTAGCTGCAGCTGGATACACTTCCCGCACACATGGTCGTCGGGGACGCAGGAAGTATCCCTGATTTCCCACATAGTGCAGGAGGAGCATGCCACGGGGCCGAGCTGTGCTGCCATGACTTACCCTTTAATTAATTCAAATTAAATCAAATCAATACCACTAATTACACTACAATTAAATGATATAGGCCCTTGTTTACTAGCACTCCCCGCAACACAACAGAGAACCTAGAAACTATAAACCACAAAATTTAAGGGCCTATCCCACCGCTTGGTGGCGGGACCGATCGGGAGTCTGGGAGCCCACCTTTGGTAAAGTTGCATGGAGGCGGGTTGACGGCGGGATCGGAACCCGCCATCATTTTTTGCAATCCAAACCCGCCCTCTGAGCGCCGGTAAAATCACGGCCCTGATGTTTCGTTTGTTGCTGTTGAAAATTAATTGAAAACCTATCTTCTCTATATATAAAGCGGTCCGTCTGTCTGTCTGTCTGTCTGTCTGTCCGGCTATACACACTCAAGTTATAGAGCGTATGTAGTGTCCGTGTGTAGATAAAGACACTGAAGACAGGAGTTGGTTCATAGGTATTTACTAAGCAAGTCTGGGGGGGGTTTCTAAAGGATATACACAATACACAGGCTTATATAGCCAAGTGGCAATTACCGGCATTACGCACACGTGGGGCTCTTAAAGGCACATACACCATAATTGCTCTTAAAGGCACATACACCACAGCGTACCTACACGTGCGTTACATCAAAAGAAAGCTTACGATTCCGGAACGGTCATAAGCGTATTTACTTTTCGGTCGGACAAAAATTGCGCCCGCGGTATCCAAAAAACATTCAAAATTCTGCTCATTATCCAAAATTCCGCTCATTAGCATCAAGTGACGTCACGGTCGACCAATCGCTACGTCGCGGGGTCAGGTAAGTCGCGCGTGCCGGCCGTCCGTCCTAGAGTCGAGCGACAGGACGATCGACCAATCCTACACTTCAGTGACCTGACAGTTGACCAATCGGTGCGTGTGTGGGCGGGCCTAATCATTCTGAACCGAGGTGAGTGGCCGCCATCTTGATTCCAAACTCTTTGTTTCTTTTTCCCGCTTTCTGCGTGTTTCTTTTCAAATCTACATTTCCAGCAAAAAAAAATTGCTTTTAAAACACACATTGTTTTTAAAAAATGTTAATTCATTTGTCAATCTTTTCTCTAACATCTACAATTTTCCTACCTTTCACCGTTTTTCCAGGCCTGGAAGCCTGGGCCTCTGTTGCCCAGCCACGCCCGAGCAAGGCACCGCCCCTCCCGCTGGGCCCGCCCCTGCGATCGCTGCCATCTTGGTAAAGGCTGGCGGCGCGGGACTGGGCCGAGCGTAGCCATCGCCGCCATTTTGGTAAAGGCTGCTGGGCCGGAGTGAGCCTAGCGGGAGGTGAGTTGCGGTCACCGCGGGGCTCGGGCTCAGCTGATCGGGCGCTCATCAGGAGTCGGCCCGCAACACACCGACCGGAGGAGCGGCGGCTCTCCGCTCCCGCGGCTCGGGCATGGGGGCCTGTGCTCGGGAGGGCGGGGCTCGGGGGGGGGGGGGAAGGGTTACCCCGGCAACGGGGCTTGGGAGGACATGGGGCAGGGTTCGGGCGGCTGGGCCAAGTCAGTGCGTGGGGCAGCACGGAGCTCCGCGGAGCCATCGCCGGCAGAGGGGAGAGGGTCTGCTGGCTCCCCCCTCCCTTTCTCACCCACTCCATTTCCCCCCCCCCTCCCTTTTCCCCCCCCCTCCCCTTTCTCCCCCCCGCTTCCCTTTTTCCACCCCCCCTCCCTTTTTCCACCCCCCCTCCCTTTTTCCACCCCCCCTCCCTTTTTCCACCCCCCCTCCCTTTTTCCACCCCCCCTCCCTTTTTCCACCCCCCTCCCATTCTCCCTTGCCCCACCCGACACCTTCCCCTTCCCCTCCCCCCCCCCCCCCCGTCGCGCGCGCGCACGCTCTTCCCCCCCGTCTGGTCGCGCGCGCGCTCTGCCCCCCCCCCCTGCTCGCGCGCGCGCTCTGCCCCCCCCCTGCTCGCGCGCGCGCATGCGCGCGCTCTTCCACCCCCGCCGCTCGCGCGCGCTCATCCCCCCCGCCGCTCGCGCGCGCTCTTCCCCCCCGCTGCTCGCACGCGCGCTCTTCCCCCCCGCCGCTCGCAGCGCAGCGCGCTCTTCCCCCCCCGCCGCTCGCGCGCGCGCTCTTCCCCCCCCGCTGCTCGCGCGCACGCTCTTCTCACGCGCGCTCTTCCCCCCCGCCGCTTGCGCGCTCTTCCCCCCGCCGCTCGTGCGCGCTCTTCCCCCCGCCGCTCGCGCGCGCGCTCTTCCCCCCCCGCCACTCGCGCGCACGCTCTTCCCCCCCGCCGCTCGCGCGCGCTCTTCCCCCCCGCCGCTCGCGCGCGCTTCCCCCCCTGCCGCTCGCGCGCGCTCTTCGCCCCGCCGCTCACGCGCGCTCTTCCCCCCCGCCGCTCACGCACGCTCTTCCCCCCCGCCGCTCACGCGCGCTCTTCCCCCCTGCCGCTCGCGCGCTCTTCCCCCCCCCGCTCGAGCGCGCTCTTTCCCCCCCGCTCGAGCGCGCTCTTTCCCCCCCGCTCGAGCGCGCTCTTTCCCCCCCGCTCGAGCGCGCTCTTTCCCCCCCGCTCGAGCGCGCTCTTTCCCCCCCGCTCGAGCGCGCTCTTTCCCCCCCGCTCGAGCGCGCTCTTTCCCCCCCGCTCGAGCGCGCTCTTTCCCCCCCGCTCGAGCGCGCTCTTTCCCCCCCGCTCGAGCGCGCTCTTTCCCCCCCCCGCTCGAGCGCGCTCTTTCCCCCCCGCTCGAGCGCAGCTCTTTCCCCCCCGCTCGAGCGCGCTCTTTCCCCCCCGCTCGAGCGCGCTCTTTCCCCCCCGCTCGAGCGCGCTCTTTCCCCCCCGCTCGAGCGCGCTCTTTCCCCCCCGCTCGAGCGCGCTCTTTCCCCCCCGCTCGAGCGCGCTCTTTCCCCCCCGCTCGAGCGCGCTCTTTCCCCCCCGCTCGAGCGCGCTCTTTCCCCCCCGCTCGAGGGCTCTTTCCCCCCCGCTCGAGGGCTCTTTCCCCCCCGCTCGAGCGCGCTCTTTCCCCCCCGCTCGAGCGCGCTCCTTCCCCCCCGCTCGAGCGCGCTCTTTCCCCCCCGCTCGAGCGCGCTCTTTCCCCCCCGCTCGAGCGCGCTCTTTCCCCCCCCGCTCGAGCGCGCTCTTTCCCCCCCGCTCGCGCGCGCTCTTTCCCCCCCGCTCGCGCGCGCTCTTTCCCCCCCGCTCGCGCGCGCTCTTTCCCCCCCGCTCGCGCGCGCTCTTTCCCCCCCGCTCGCGCGCGCTCTTTCCCCCCCGCTCGCGCGCGCTCTTTCCCCCCCGCTCGCGCGCGCTCTTTCCCCCCCGCTCGCGCGCGCTCTTTCCCCCCCGCTCGCGCGCGCTCTTTCCCCCCGCTCGCGCGCGCTCTTTCCCCCCCGCTCGCGCGCGCTCTTTCCCCCCCGCTCGCGCGCGCTCTTTCCCCCCCGCTCGCGCGCGCTCTTTCCCCCCCGCTCGCGCGCGCTCTTTCCCCCCCGCTCGCGCGCGCTCTTTCCCCCCCCGCTCGCGCGCGCTCTTTCCCCCCCGCTCGCGCGCGCTCTTTCCCCCCCGCTCGCGCGCGCTCTTTCCCCCCCGCTCGCGCGCGCTCTTTCCCCCCCGCTCGCGCGCGCTCTTTCCCCCCCGCTCGCGCGCGCTCTTTCCCCCCCGCTCGCGCGCGCTCTTTCCCCCCCGCTCGCGCGCGCTCTTTCCCCCCCGCTCGCGCGCGCTCTTTCCCCCCCGCTCGCGCGCGCTCTTTCCCCCCCGCTCGCGCGCGCTCTTTCCCCCCGCTCGCGCGCGCTCTTTCCCCCCCGCTCGCGCGCGCTCTTTCCCCCCCCGCTCGCGCGCGCTCTTTCCCCCCCGCTCGCGCGCGCTCTTTCCCCCCCGCTCGCGCGCGCTCTTTCCCCCCCGCTCGCGCGCGCTCTTTCCCCCCCGCTCGCGCGCGCTCTTTCCCCCCCGCTCGCGCGCGCTCTTTCCCCCCCGCTCGCGCGCGCTCTTTCCCCCCCGCTCGCGCGCGCTCTTTCCCCCCCGCTCGCGCGCGCTCTTTCCCCCCCGCTCGCGCGCGCTCTTTCCCCCCCGCTCGCGCGCGCTCTTTCCCCCCCGCTCGCGCGCGCTCTTTCCCCCCCCGCTCGCGCGCGCTCTTTCCCCCCCGCTCGCGCGCGCTCTTTCCCCCCCGCTCGCGCGCGCTCTTTCCCCCCGCTCGCGCGCGCTCTTTCCCCCCCGCTCGCGCGCGCTCTTTCCCCCCCGCTCGCGCGCGCTCTTTCCCCCCCGCTCGCGCGCGCTCTTTCCCCCCCGCTCGCGCGCGCTCTTTCCCCCCCGCTCGCGCGCGCTCTTTCCCCCCCCGCTCGCGCGCGCTCTTTCCCCCCCGCTCGCGCGCGCTCTTTCCCCCCCGCTCGCGCGCGCTCTTTCCCCCCCGCTCGCGCGCGCTCTTTCCCCCCCGCTCGCGCGCGCTCTTTCCCCCCCCGCTCGCGCGCGCTCTTTCCCCCCCGCTCGCGCGCGCTCTTTCCCCCCCGCTCGCGCGCGCTCTTTCCCCCCCGCTCGCGCGCGCTCTTTCCCCCCCGCTCGCGCGCGCTCTTTCCCCCCCGCTCGCGCGCGCTCTTTCCCCCCCGCTCGCGCGCGCTCTTTCCCCCCCGCTCGCGCGCGCTCTTTCCCCCCCGCTCGCGCGCGCTCTTTCCCCCCCGCTCGCGCGCGCTCTTTCCCCCCCGCTCGCGCGCGCTCTTTCCCCCCCGCTCGCGCGCGCTCTTTCCCCCCCGCTCGCGCGCGCTCTTTCCCCCCCGCTCGCGCGCGCTCTTTCCCCCCCGCTCGCGCGCGCTCTTTCCCCCCCGCTCGCGCGCGCTCTTTCCCCCCGCTCGCGCGCGCTCTTTCCCCCCCGCTCGCGCGCGCTCTTTCCCCCCCGCTCGCGCGCGCTCTTTCCCCCCCCGCTCGCGCGCGCTCTTTCCCCCCCGCTCGCGCGCGCTCTTTCCCCCCCGCTCGCGCGCGCTCTTTCCCCCCCCGCTCGCGCGCGCTCTTTCCCCCCCGCTCGCGCGCGCTCTTTCCCCCCCGCTCGCGCGCGCTCTTTCCCCCCCGCTCGCGCGCGCTCTTTCCCCCCCGCTCGCGCGCGCTCTTTCCCCCCCGCTCGCGCGCGCTCTTTCCCCCCCGCTCGCGCGCGCTCTTTCCCCCCCGCTCGCGCGCGCTCTTTCCCCCCCCGCTCGCGCGCGCTCTTTCCCCCCCGCTCGCGCGCGCTCTTTCCCCCCCGCTCGCGCGCGCTCTTTCCCCCCCGCTCGCGCGCGCTCTTTCCCCCCCGCTCGCGCGCGCTCTTTCCCCCCCGCTCGCGCGCGCTCTTTCCCCCCCGCTCGCGCGCGCTCTTTCCCCCCCGCTCGCGCGCGCTCTTTCCCCCCCGCTCGCGCGCGCGCTTTCCCCCCCGCTCGCGCGCGGCGCTTTCCCCCCCGCTCGCGCGGGCGCTTTCCCCCCCGCTCGCGCGGGCTCTTTCCCCCCCGCTCGCGCGGGCTCTTTCCCCCCCGCTCGCGCGGGCTCTTTCCCCCCCGCTCGCGCGGGCTCTTTCCCCCCCGCTCGCGCGGGCTCTTTCCCCCCCGCTCGCGCGGGCTCTTTCCCCCCCGCTCGCGCGGGCTCTTTCCCCCCCCGCTCGCGCGGGCTCTTTCCCCCCCGCTCGCGCGGGCTCTTTCCCCCCCGCTCGCGCGCGCTCTTTCCCCCCGCTCGCGCGCGCTCTTTCCCCCCCGCTCGCGCGCGCTCTTTCCCCCCCGCTCGCGCGCGCTCTTTCCCCCCCGCTCGCGCGCGCTCTTTCCCCCCCGCTCGCGCGCGCTCTTTCCCCCCCGCTCGCGCGCGCTCTTTCCCCCCCGCTCGCGCGCGCTCTTTCCCCCCCGCTCGCGCGCGCTCTTTCCCCCCCGCTCGCGCGCGCTCTTTCCCCCCCGCTCGCGCGCGCTCTTTCCCCCCCGCTCGCGCGCGCTCTTTCCCCCCCGCTCGCGCGCGCTCTTTCCCCCCCGCTCGCGCGCGCTCTTTCCCCCCCCGCTCGCGCGCGCTCTTTTCCCCCGCTCGCGCGCTCTTACCCCCCCCAGCCGCGCGCTCCCTTCCCCCCCCCAGCCGCGCGCTCCGTTCCCCCCCCCTCCCAGCTGCGCTCTCCCTTCCCCCCCCCCACCAGCCGCGCTCTCTCCCCACCCCCCCCCCCCCCCACAGCCACGCGCTCTCTCTCTTCCAACAACAACATGCCCTCAAAAACGCCCCGGCACCGCCGGGCACTCCAGCTGGTCTCTATATATAAAAGCGGCACTTCTGTCTGTCCTTCCGTCTGTCTGTCTGTCTGTCTATACACACTCCAGTTATAGAGCGTACCTGCACGTGCGTTACATCAAAAGAAAGCTTACCATTCCGGAACGGTCATAAGCATATTTACTTTTCGGTGAGACAAAAATTGTGCCCACGGTATCCAAAAAACTTTCAAAATTCCGCTCATTATCCGCTCATTAGCATCGAGTGACGTCAAGGTTGACCAATCGTACAGTCGAGCGACCCGACGGTCGACCAATCGCTGCGTCGCGGGGGCGGATTCCTAGCATGTGCGGGCGGGCCGTCCTAGAGTCGAGTGACAGTACCATTGACCAATCCTACAGTTTAGTGACCTGACGGTTGACCAATCGGTGCGTATGTGGGCGGGCCTAATCATTCTGAAATGAGGTGAGTGGCCGCCATCATGATTCCAAACTCTTCATTTCTTTTTCCCACTTTTGCGTGTCTCTTTTCAAATCTACATTTCCAGCAAAAAAATAAGTTGATTTCACAAATTGTTTTTAAAAAAAAGTTAATTAATTTGTAAATCTTTTCTCTAACCTCTAATTTTCCTACCTTTCACCGTTTTTCCAGGCCTTGAAGCCTGGGCCTCTGTTGCCCAGCCACGCCCGAGCTAGGCACCTCCCGTCCCGCCGCCATCTTGATTCCTAACTACTGATTTATTTTTCCCACTTTCTGTGTGTGTGGAGGGGATTTTATCCAGCACAAATTTGGTACTTAGGAGCCCAACTAGCTCATTATATAATTTGCATGTAATAAATGAGTCCAGTGTGTGATTTATTTTTCGGGGCCATGTCAGTGCGGGGACCCGGGGCCTAGGCTTCTCCAACCGCCAGCAGCGCAACTCCAGTCCCAGGCTCCCGGCCTAGACAGGGACCAACACTGGCAGAGGGGAGAGGGTCTGCTGCCTCAGCTCCATTCCCGGGATCGGTAGGTGGGGAGGCTTCATAAGCAACTGGGGTAGGTCGCAAGCCCCGAATAATTATCTGAAGATCCCGTGTGTGCAGCTGAGGGGATTTCTTCTGCTGACAGCCCCAGGTTAACGGCAGCCATCTTTGTCAAGGAGGGTGAAAAGTTTCAGTGCGACGCCATTTTGATTCAGTGTGTAACAGAGTGCATGCGCGGCCATCTTAGTACAGGAACATAGAGTGGGTGGGGTTTCAGTGCTCCCAATCGGGTCCTACTGCCCGGGAGAGACAATCGACTGTGTGGGCGGGACCTAATCTTTCCAACTGAAAAGCAAGCGGTGGCCATTTTTGTTTGTGATACAGCAGTGACGGGTGAGGACCCCCTTTTTTAATAAAAAGATTGGTGAGGTTGTAAAGTGTATGTTATAGAAAGATTTACCAAAAATGTTTTATAAGTACTTTAAGTTTCATGTTTCACGGTATTAAAAGGTAGGCTGGGCCATGTCAGTGCAGGAGCCCGAGGCCTAGGCTTCTCCAACGGCCGGCAGCGCAACTGCAGTCCCAGGCTTCTGGCCCAGACAGGGACCAACACTGGCAGAGGGGATAGGGTTTGCTGGCTCCCCCCTCCCTCCCACACAGCCCCTTCCCTCTCCCCTCTCTCCCCCCCTCTCCCCCCTCCCCCCCTCTCCTCCCTCCTCTCCTCTCCCTCCCCTCTCCTCTCCCTCTCTCTCTCTCTCTCCCCCCCAGTCTCGCTCTCTCTGTCTCTTCCCCCCACCAGACTCTCTCTCTCTCTCTTCCCCCCCAGACTCTCGCTCTCTCTGTCTCCCCCCCCAGACTCTCGCTCTCTCTGTCTCTTCCCCCCCCCCCAGACTCTCGCTCTCTCTGTCTCTTCCCACAGACTCTCGCTCTGTCTCTTCCCCACAGACTCTCGCTCTGTCTCTTCCCCACAGACTCTCGCTCTGTCTCTTCCCCACAGACTCTCGCTCTGTCTCTTCCCCACAGACTCTCGCTCTGTCTCTTCCCCACAGACTCTCGCTCTGTCTCTTCCCCACAGACTCTCGCTCTGTCTCTTCCCCACAGACTCTCGCTCTGTCTCTTCCCCACAGACTCTCGCTCTGTTTCTTCCCCACAGACTCGCTCTCTCTGTCTCTTCCCCACAGACTCTCGCTCTCTCTGTCTCTTCCCACAGACTCTCGCTCTCTCTCTTCCTCCCCCAGACTCTTGCTCTCTCTCTTCCCCCCCCGACTCTCGCTCTCTCTCTCCCCCCCCCCAGACTCTCGCTCTCTCTCTTCCCCCCAGACTCTCGCTCTCTTCCCCCCCAGACTCTCGCTCTCTCTCTTCCCCCCCAGACTCTCGCTCTCTCTCTTCCCCCCCCCCAGACTCTCGCTCTCTCTCTTCCCCCCCAGACTCTCGCTCTCTCTCTTTCCCCCCCCCCCCCCCCAGACTCTCGCGCTCTCTCTCTCTTCCAACAACAACATGCCCTCAAAAATCCCTCGGCACCGCCGGGCACTTCAGCTAGTAACTAATAAGAAAGAAAGTTACACTGATGTACAGTCGATTCATAATTTGAAATTTCTTTGCACTAAAAATTTGAATTATCCAGTAACTTGAATTAAGCAGTGTAAACAAAAAAAGCAAAGTAGGAATTTAGTGCTAAAAAAAATTGAATTATCGGATAAATTGAATTAATTGACTTTAAATTAAAATGGAAGAACTATATTGCCTTTTACAACCTCTCGACATCCCAATGTGCTTCCCAGCCAATGAATTACTTTTGAAGTGTAGTCGCTGTTATGCAGGCAAACACAGCAGCTAATCTGCACACAGAAAGGTCCCAAAACAATGACCAGCTAAATATGTTGGGGTTGTATTGGTTGAGGGATGAATATTGGCCAAGACACCAGAAGATCTCTGTTCTTCTTTGAAAATGTGCCATGGGATCTTTGACATCCACCTGAACAAGGGTTCGGGCACCTGTATAACGTCTCCAACAAAAGGTGGCACTTCCAACAATGTAGCTCTCCTTCAGTATTGCATTGAAATGTCTCCCTAGATTATGTCTTCAAGTCTTGGTGTGGGGCTTGAACCCACAATCTTATGATTCATGCAAGTGTATGGGAAAAACATTTAACAAATCTGAATATGCTTTAGAAATGTACAAATACCCCACTCAAAATCAAAACTGGATGAATGGCTAACTCTGAGAACTTTTTAAAATCAAAGATTTGAGTAGTTTTTGTACTCTTTTGCAAACCCTGAACTAAATATCCTGCATATTTCTCTATTTCTACTCTGTAATTAAGAAATCTACAGAAACCAAATTTGCTATTTAAATGTGAAGTGTGGATTTTGAAAACTGCAGTCTTTTTAGTACTGAGGTTATTAAGCTTGTGAACAATTTGGCAGCACAATTAACAGTGCTGTTTATTTATTTTTATGTTCTGGAAAAAAACTAAAAAGAGCAGAAGTAAATATTGAACTTCATAACCTCGAGTACAAAAAGGCAATTGCCAGTATATACATGTATGAATTTTCTTCCCTCCTCTCCCAAAGGAAAAGCCTCGGGGCATCCTATTCAAATTGTCTATGTACCTTCCCATCTGTACCACATGTTGTTTGAACTTTTTAAGGTCAGGATCAACAACCTATTGCAGAGTGTCCACTAATTGTGAAGTGTGTTAGCATGGCAACAGAGTAAAGCAATCTAACAACTAGTTTGACAGGTAAATCCAGTGAAATTTAATACTGGGGGGTCACAATTGTAATCCACAGAGGCTGTGCAGAGTGCGAATGGTAAGCTCCCCTAAAGTCAATTCTGTAATTTGAAATTCACCATTGTTATACTTCTGTAAAATAATCAAGTGCATTTCACAGTTAATATTTAGATATTTATTTATTTTTAGATCAGATTTCTGTTTCTGTTTGGAATTAATTTCACATCATCTATGAGAATTGCACTGAATAAAATTAGCTTAAAGAATGTTCTCAAATAGAAACATGGCCCCAATATTTGGGGCGTTAGTGGTGGTGGGGGAAGAAAATCTGGCTAGAGCAGAACTTTGCTGGGTACAGGCTTTGTAGAACTAAGTTTTATAGATGTGTAGATTGTGGTAAACCACTGTATTGTATATTGCCACCTCTGGGTGGCGCTGTGTATGGAGGCATGCCTCAGCTGACTCCACCCACCACTGTGTGGGTTTCGTTCAGACTTGTTCAGTCACTCACGAAGAAGCATGGTCTCTTCTTAGCTAATAAAAGCCTTATTCATCTCTTCTTTCGACTCATCATCTCTTCTTCGACTCATCACCTTTTATGAAGTAATTGATAAGCGTATCAATTTTATTAGCTAAAAGTTAAATGGCGACACCTGAGGAGCAACAACAGCAACGGATACAGCAGACATTGCTGAGAGCCCTCAGACCACCACGCCTGGACCTCGACCCTCAAGATGTGGGTGCATCAGCCAAGTTTGAACACTGGCTGAGCTGCTTTGAATCCTTCCTCGCAATCTCACAGGTTACAGAGGAGGATAACAAACTGAAAATTTTGACCGCCCAGGTGAGCCATCAAGTATATATGCTAATCCGGGACTCTAATACGTACGTGGCGGCCCTCGAGCTACTAAAAGGGCAATATACGCGCCCAGTGAACACAATTTACGCCCGACACCTCTTGGGATCCCGCAGGCAGCAACCGGGAGAATCGGTAGGGGCATTTGCACGGGCGCTACTGGCACTCTGCAGAGACTGCGATTGTAAAGCGGTAACGGCTGTGGAGCACGCGCAGGGACTCGCCTGTGATGCCTTCGTCAGGGGCCTCCAGTCAGACCACACCCGGCAGAGACTGCTAGAAAGCAAGGAACCCGACCTGAAGACGGCCATTGCCCTTGCGCTCTCGTTAGAGGAGGCCCACCGAAACCTCGAGGCATACCCCCGTAACGGCGCCGAGACATGGCAATCGAAACCGTGGGACACGGGACCGCCGCCCCCGGCACCAACCGCTGCAGCGACCCAACCGAGACAGCAGCCTCCGGTAAGAACTGCTTCGATGCCCAGTAACCAGGCCCAAAAATGCTATTTCTGTGGCCAGTTAAAACATCCCAGAGCGCACTGCCCAGCTAAGACAGCTACCTGCTCGGGCTGCGGGAAGAAAGGCCATTACGCTAACGCCTGCAAGGGGAAGCCAGCCAGCAGCGCAGCGTGCGGGCCGTGGGAGCAGCCATCTTATCCGCCATTTTGTGTACCCCCGGCCGCATGGCATCCGCCGCCATCGTATCCAACGCACTCAACCGCCATTTCGTCACCGGAACCGACCACCGTCTCGGCGGATGACTATAGTGACTCACTAAGCCACATACTGGCCTCCGTGACGCTGGATCAAGGCCACCCTCACCATCTATCCAGCTCCATGATGGATATCGCGGTAAACGGCCGCGCCACCAGTTGCCTGATCGACAGCGGGAGCACAGAGAGTTTCGTCCACCCCGACACGGTACGTAGCCACTCCCTCACGATTCTGCCAACGCACCATCGCATTTCTATGGCGTCCAAGTCCCAGTCAATGGACATCAGCGGCTACTGTGTGGTGACCCTGTCAGTAGGGGGCACTGAATATCAAAAATTTAAACTGCTAGTCCTGCCCCGTCTTTGCGCTGCCGTCCTGCTAGGGTTGGATTTTCAGTGCCACCTTAAGAGTGTCACACTAGCATACGGTGGACCCCTCCCCCCACTCACAGTCTGCAACCAACAACTTTTAAATCGCCCGCTGCAAACCACCTGCAGCCTTTCCACATTAAAAGTCCCCCCCCCCTCCCCTGTTCGCTAACCTCACCCGCGACTGTAAACCCATCGCTACCAAAAGCAGGCGGTACAGTGCCGGGGACAGAGCTTTTATCAGCTCTGAGGTGGAGCGGCTCTTGAAGGAGGGCATTATCGAAGGTAGCACTAGCCCCTGGCGAGCCCAGGTTGTAGTCGTTAAAACCACTGCAAAACGCCGCATGGTAATCGACTACAGCCAAACCATAAACCGGTACACCCAGCTGGACGCGTACCCCCTCCCTCGCATATCTGATATGGTCAATCAGATTGCGCAATACAAAGTATTCTCCACCATCAACCTTAAGTCAGCGTACCACCAGCTGCCCATCCGCCATGAGGACCGCCAGTATACTGCCTTCGAGGCAAACGGCCGCCTCTACCACTTCCTTAGGGTCCCCTTCGGCGTCACCAACGGGGTTTCGGTCTTCCAAAGGGAGATGGACCGAATGGTTGACCAGAACGCGCTGCGGGCAACCTTCCCCTATTTGGATAACGTCACCATCTGCGGCCACGACCAGCAGGACCACGACGTTAATCTAGCAAATTTCCTCCGTACGGCCCAACGGCTGAACCTAACGTACAATAAGGAAAAATGTATGTTTCACACCAAGCGCCTGGCCATCCTCGGCTGCGTGGTGGAGAACGGAGTCATCGGGCCCGACCCCGACAGAATGCGCCCCCTAATGGAGCTACCCCTTCCCCACTGCCAAAAAGCACTGAAGAGATGCCTGGGGTTTTTCTCCTACTACGCCCAGTGGGTGCCCCTCTATGCAGACAAAGCCAGGCCCCTCATCAAAGCCACCTCCTTCCCCCTGACACCAGAGGCGTGTGCAGCCTTCACTCTTATCAAGAACGATATCGCGAAGGCCGCAATGCACGCGGTGGATGAGTCCATCCCCTTCCAAGTGGAGAGCGATGCCTCCGACTTCGCCCTAGCCGCGACCCTTAACCAGGCGGGCAGACCCGTGGCCTTTTTCTCAAGGACCCTCCAGGGCCCCGAGACGAGACACTCCTCCGTCGAAAAGGAGGCCCAGGCTATTGTAGAAGCGGTGCGTCACTGGAGGCATTACCTGGCCGGGAAACGATTTACCCTGCTCACTGACCAGCGTTCAGTAGCTTTTATGTTTAATAATAAGCAGAGGGGTAAAATCAAGAACGACAAGATCTTGAGGTGGAGAATCGAACTCTCCACCTACAATTATGATATCTTGTATCGGCCAGGGAAACTCAATGAGCCCCCAGATGCCCTATCACGTGGTACATGCGCCAACGCGCAGAGTGATAGGCTGCAGTCCCTCCACAATGACCTCTGCCACCCGGGGGTCACCAGGTTTTTCCATTTTATCAAATCCCGTAACCTGCCCTACTCCATCGAGGAGGTCAGGACCATGACCAAGAGCTGCCAAATCTGCGCCGAGTGCAAACCGCACTTCTATAGGCCGGACAGAGCAAGCCTGATCAAGGCCACCCGCCCCTTCGAACGCCTGAGCGTCGATTTTAAAGGGCCCCTCCCCTCCGCTGACCGCAATGTGTACTTCCTCAACATAGTTGATGAGTACTCCCGTTTCCCCTTTGCCATCCCTTGCCCAGACATGACCAGTACCACGGTCATCAAGTGTCTGAATGACATCTTCGCTCTGTTCGGGTTCCCCAGCTATATACATAGCGACAGGGGCTCATCGTTCATGAGCGACGAACTTCGGCAGTACCTGCTAACAAGAGGTATCGCCACGAGCAGGACCACCAGTTACAACCCCCGGGGGAACGGCCAGGTGGAAAGGGAGAACGCGACGGTTTGGAAGGCAGTCCTCTTAGCACTAAAATCTAAGGGCCTTCCGACCTCCCGCTGGCAGGAGGTCCTCCCTGCAGCGCTTCACTCCATTCGGTCACTGCTTTGTACTGCCACTAATGCGACCCCTCATGAGAAAATGTTCGTTTTCCCCCGGAAGTCTACATCGGGAACCTCGCTACCGGCATGGTTGACTTCTCCTGGGCCCGTCCTACTGCGGAGGCACGTGAGGACGCATAAAACGGACCCCCTGGTCGAGCGGGTGCACCTCCTACACGCCAACCCCCAGTATGCCTGGGTGACATACCCAGACGGGCGGGAGGACACGGTCTCCATACGAGATCTCGCACCCTCGGGTACCCCTGAATTACCACCGTTATCCCCCTTACCACCGTTATCCCCCTTACCACTGTTATCCCCCACCACCCCTCCCAACCCAACCCCTGCAGACGGCATGCCAAAGCCCCAGGAATCTTCGCCAACCACCCAGACACCAGACCCGACGTCGGATGCTGCAACACCACCGCCGCCACCACGACGATCAGGACGTCAGACAAGGCCTCCTGATAGACTTAACTTGTAGTACCCTTCACCCCGCCGGACTTCACATTAAACAAGGGGTGAATGTGGTAAACCACTGTATTGTATATTGCCACCTCTGGGTGGCGCTGTGTATGGAGGCATGCCTCAGCTGACTCCACCCACCACTGTGTGGGTTTCGTTCAGACTTGTTCAGTCACTCACGAAGAAGCATGGTCTCTTCTTAGCTAATAAAAGCCTTATTCATCTCTTCTTTCGACTCATCATCTCTTCTTCGACTCATCACCTTTTATGAAGTAATTGATAAGCGTATCATAGATACTATAGGGTATTGTCTTTTTCATCTGATCTGAACTGAGATCAAAAGAGTAATGTTTCATTTTAACGGTGAGAATGGGAGCCTTGCCCAGCAGTAGCACATATCAGGAAATTGATTTAAAAATACATCCAGATTTGCAAAGCTCCCTGCTGGGAGTGGGCAATCAGAAAATTACCCCACAAATATCAGAATTCCTATATAAACTGTGTCACTGGGTTTCTGTTGTTCTATTTCAGAATGCAATGCGAGCTACAGTGGAGTATAACAAATCCAGCACCTCTCTTCCTCCTATTAAAGTAATGGTCGCTTTAGGAAATGAAGACCTTACAGTTAAAGTAAGTTCAATGAGTCAAGTTTGGACACTTTGTCAAAGAGACCTGATTGACATTGTTTTAAATGAGATGAAAGTTCTAGATTGGCACAAAACAAATACATCCCCAGGGATAGATGGTATTAGTCAGAGTGCTGAAAGAGACTGGAACAGATTTGTGAAGCACTGAAAATATTTATGAGGGAGTCATTGGATACCGGAGAGATACAGGTAAATAGGAAAAACGCTAATGTGGTGCACATCGTGAAAAAACAGACACTGGTAACTACAGACCCATTAGCCTTGTATTCCTTAAAAAAAAAACCATGGAATTGATTATTGGGAGTAAACTTGAGGATCATCTGTATAACAATAACCTTGTTAACAACAGTCAGCATGGATTCAGAAGATGAGGATCCTGCCTGACCAGCCTCATTGATTGCTTTGAGAAAGTGAGAACCCAAGTGGACTATGGGAAGCCCTATGATGTAGTTTACCTCAACTGCCAAAAGAGTTTTGATAAAGTTTTACACAAATGTTATTAATTAAACTCAAATCTGTAGACATAGAGTTAACCCCTAGGAAAGGATAAGGAACTGGCTGAAGGATAGGAAACAAGTTCTCGTTAGAGGAATAATGTCAGGAAGGGGGAAGTACGGAGTGGGGTGTCTGAGGACTCCGTGCTGGGACCACTACTGTTTCTAATTTATATTAGCAACCTAGATTCAGAAACTTAATGCAAAGTGGTCAGATTTTCAGATGATGCCAAGCTAGATAGGGAATTGCAATTGGATAGGACAACTAAGAAACTACAGAATGAGTTGACCAAGATATGCAAGCAGGCAGAACAATTGCGGATGAAACTTAATGCAGACAAATGTAAAGTGCTACACATGGGTGGTGTCTGAAAGGTAATCTTATAGAGATATGTAACATTGTTAAGGGTAAAGAAAAAAATTAACCCAGAATATTTAAACTGCAGGAGTAGAACTAATGGACACAGGTTCAAACTAGAGAAGGATACTTTTAGGACAGGTATCAGAATTTATTTTCCCGCATAGAGTGATCAACATGTGGAATAAGTATCCAGATAGAGTAGTCAAGGCAAAAATCCTGGAATCATTTAAGAAGCAGTTTCATATTATGGGGTTGGGGGTGGTTTGCTTAGGATCTCTCTGGATGAATCAAATAGGCAAAGTGGCCTTCATCATCCTCATTATTATCCGTGAATCTATTTGGCAGAATATATACTTGACTTGTATTACAATTTGAAAGAATATATTTTGCTAACTACTTTTTATTTTTACTTCTGGGTTTTTTGAAACCAGCAGTTATGATGATCAAATTTACCTTTTTTAGATTTCTGACAGAGGCGGTGGCGTCCCTCTCTGTAAAATTGATCGACTGTTCAGTTACATGTATTCCACAGCTCCTAGACCACTGGTACAGAATTCTCATACGGCTCCTCTGGTAAGGAAACCCTTATACCCTGTATATAATTGCATATAAATGTTTCCCCTCTAAATTTCTCCCATCGTCTCCTTACAGTGCTGATGTTTGCTAGGTCATAACTACACAGATGTCAGGAGCTCCCTTGTACCATGTTCTTTAGCTTAGATAGCGTGTGTCAGATTTCAACTGTGGCGGGGCCCAATTTTGTTTTCACCTGATGCTACACTCGCTTTCCAGCAGAATAGTGATCAATAGCAAGAAGTCCAGCTATTTTTTTTTCCATTCCTTCGCCCAGGGTCATTGAGTAATTAAATATGTGACTTTCTGTTCTGTTTGGTGTAGTGGAATACCAGTTTTGTCCATGCATTTGTTTTTGTGGGCTGCGTAGGAACGTAGCATGAAGCCTTGTGCGTAACATTTAAAATTTAATATAGGGCCCTGGTGAGACCACACCTGGAGTATTGTGTACAGTTTTGGTCTCCTTACCTAAGGAAGGATATACTTACGATAGAGAGAGTGCAATGAAGGTTCACCAGACTGATTCCTGGATTGGGGGGATTGTCCTATGAGGAGTGATTGAGTAGACTCAGCCTATATTCTCTAGAGTTTAGAAGAATGAGAGGTGATCTCATTGAAACATACAAAATTTTTACAGGGCTTGACAGGGTAGATGCAGGGAGGGTGTTTCCCCTAGCTGGGGAGTCTAGAACCAGGGGTCACAGTCTCAGAATAAGGGGTCGGCCATTTAGGACTGAGATGAGGAGAAATTTCTTCACTCGGAGGATGGTGAATCTTTGGAATTCTCTACCCCAGAGGGCTGTGGAGTATATTCAAGACAGAGATCGATAGATTTTTGAATATTAAGGGAATCAAGGGATATGGGGATAGTGCAGGAAAGTGGAGATGAGGTCGAAGATCAACCATGATCTTATTGAATGGCGGAGCAGGCTCGAAGGGCCAAATGGCCTATTCCTGCCCCTATTTCTTATGTTCTCCTTGTCCTCACAGGTAGCGAGTACATCGTACCTGTTGGACAGGACCAGTGTCTGTGGGACCTCCTTCTCATAAATCCCCACTACCCGTCTCCTGACTACCCATCTCCCTAACAGTCGCACCCGCCCTTTCCTGAACCTGTGCTTTCCTCTGGGGTGTGACTGGATGTTGCCACACTGGGTGTTAGCATGGTCATTTTTAATGTGCTTGTGAAGCTGTGTGCTGGCCCTTGACAGGCCACCAGTATACTCTGGAAGTGTGGTGGCCTATAAAAGGCCAGTACTTTTTTTTTTGGCTGATGTGTCCTTTGATCTGTTGTAGACGATCGGTTTTGTAGCTGTTTTCCAGAAGACCTGTGGTTTTCACTGAGACACAGAGTCTTCCTGCCACTGGCAGCACTGTGTGAAGAACTGGTCCCTGGATGCCGATTGTTCCTCGTTGATGATCTTTTGATTCCCCCGTTACTCTCTGCTTGTAATGGTTTCTATGTTTCTAAGAAACTGAATGAAGACACACTATGTGAAGCTATGAATGAATCTTTTTATTAATCGGCTGTGGATGTGTTTATTATACAACTGAAGATGGAGAAACAAAAATTAATGTAATTAACTTCATGCACAGGAATCTATTATAGACATGGGTCTTTCCACTTCTGATTTACTAAGATTATTATTGACAGTTTTATTGTGGAAGACTTTGTGAACATTTTTTATTGATGAGTCAGTTTAAAAAGTTAAATGTATTGAGAAAATTTGAGATGTGTTACTCAGACCAGAAAATCAAAGTGCTTTGCTGCCATTTGTTTTTTTGGTGGAGTGTATTCTTGTATGCCCTGTAGCTTTGTTTGTTACCAGCAGAACATTTTAAAAATTATATACTACTTTATTTTCAGATACTTGTTGTAAGGTGGTAATTTTTCTGCACTTCTCTGTATTTAACGCTTTGGAAACTGCTATCATACAGTGATGGTTCAGGCCTTTCAACAGTCTTCTATTACAAGCAATGTTGCTTTTGTACTGAGAAAGAAAAGAAAATATGATCTACTGTTTAACATAATGAGCTACACATCTATACTCAAAACATGCTCTTCAGTGTACTTTCTGTTTAGTCACCATTTAAAACCCTATACAGTACTACCAGCAGAATTGTGCATTTCTTTCATTTGCAATGATTAGCTGGGTATTTTCGACAAATTATTCAAAATTATGTCAGATATAATTTTGAATAATTTCAACTGACCAGCAACAGGTTTAAGATACTGTGACTTGGCATATGCAGTGTTAAGGGCTGGACAATAAATGTGTGCTCTCTCAGCAGAAAACTGTCGGTGAAAAGCCTTTGCATACCAGACGGTCACAATATCTAACTCCGAGTGTTGGAATTTAGCAATAAATTCTAAAACTTTTTTATTGCTACAAAAGTTTATGCTAAGCAGTTTCTTTGTGTATTGTAACTACCTTGCTGAAATGTACTTTAAGTTTTGTTATTGGATGCTGGAAAGATTAATGGCTTTACTCCTTTTACAGGCTGGTTTTGGCTATGGTCTTCCTATTTCTCGCCTCTATGCTAAGTATTTTCAAGGGGATCTTAACCTGTTCTCTATGGAAGGATATGGTACAGATGCTATTATTTATTTAAAGGTAATGTAACCTTCCAATTATATAAACAGCATGTGCAGATATAGAAGATTTAGCTGCTCCTTTAAAGAATTTACAAAGATACAGAAAATAATTGCCTTCAGCAAGGGGTGTAGTTAGCCAAGGAAGCTGAAGATGCTGTATATGAAACTGGTCAATACAATATTCCACAAATGAACTTTATATACAGCTCTTCCATGAGTGCAATAAATGACAACTTTAAATCACAAATATGTTGGGCCACATTTTGCTGGAGGTGGGTATCTGCCCCGTTAGTTAAATTTACAATTGCATGTTTAGGTCTTAAAAAAATTATGCCCACTAATCTGCTGGAAGTGTGAGCTGATGAGGCGCAGCAAGGGCAACGGCATCTGGAACCTTGGTGACAAACCAGACCAACAGTATATCTTGAACAATGAGATTAAAGGATTTTGTTGTTGTTTCATATGATGGGATAAGCTTATAATAGGATGTTTAGTTTGGCTATCCACTCGATGGCCTCCTGAGATGCAGAATGGAGAAATGAGGTGCCTCCCCCAACAGATCTTCGTGGGCAGGTTGATGTGATGTGTTCCGTTGTTTGGGACTCATGGCCGCAGTCGCACTTCAGGTTGTCCCTCATCTTCCACTTGTGGAGCAGGAGGCCACATCATCCGTGTCCTATGCAGATTCGGTTGAGCGCTGTCCACTGTCTACGAGGGAGGTCAAAGCCAGGGAACTCTGCTGTAGGGTCAGTGATGAGGTGTTGGTTCTTTACGTTGCATGCGTCCCACGATTCCATCCATCTGAATTGTGGGTCGATGTCAGCTGCGTGAATATTGGCTGCTGTTTCCCAGAATGGCCGGCGGGATTTTAAGTGCTTTTGTGGTGGGTTTTTCAAGTCTTCGTGAATGGGAAGGTCAATGTTGCTCATGATTTTTTCCATTTCATGGAGCACGGTGGCGTCGTGGCGAATGGCAGGTGGGGCAATGTGGGACAGCACCAGAAGCCACTCAGTTGGAGTGGTCTTGAGCGTCCCTGACACCGTCCTTATGGTGGCGTTTAGCTGCATGTCCACGACCTTTGTGTGGCGACTGCAGGGCCATGAGGCAGAGCAGTATTGAAGGATTGAGAAATAAACAGAGGAAGGACTGAGAAGGAGGGTGAATTAGAGTGGGTAAATTCAATGTCAAATCAGGTACATAAAGAGAAATGGAGGGAAAGAAAGATTGGATTAAGAGAGAGAGACAGAGAGAAAAAGAATCAAAGAAAAAGTAAGATTTTCTTTTAATTTAACAATTTTAAAATCTCCTAAAACCATTCACAACCAAGGAATGAGACTCCACACTTATAATTGTTTACTTTCTGGGCAAGAGAGATTCTCCCTTCAATGAGAACTTCCCTGGGAACTCCATTCCATACATTTACTGTCCTCTTCGTAACAGGGCACTTAGAAAATAGTAATAGGATTGGGCAGAGTCAACATGGATTTATGAAAGGGAAATCATGTTTGACAAATCTGTTAGTTTTGTGAGGTTGTAACTAGCAGAATAGTTAAGGGGGAAGCAGTGGATGTGGTGTATTTGGATTTTCGGAAGGCATTCGATAAGGTGCCACACAATTAAACAAAATTAGAGCTCATGTGATTGGGGGTAATATACTAGCACGGATTGAGGATTGGTTAACGGACAGAAAACAGAGAGTAGGAATAAACGGGTCATTTTTCGGGTAGGCAGAGGGGTACCGCAAGGATCAGTGGTTGGGCCTCAGCTATACACAATCTATATCAATGATTTGGATGAGGGGACCAAATGTAATATATCCAAGTTTGTTGATATAAAGCTGGGTGGGAATGTAAGTTGTGAAGAGGATGCAAAGAGGCTTCAAGGGGATATAGACAAGCTAAGTGAGTGGGCAAGAACTTGGCAAATGGAATATAATGTAGAGAAATGTGAAGTTATCCACTTTAGTAGGAAATTAGAAAAGCAGAGACTATTTTAAATGGTGAGAGATTGGGAAATGTTGGTGTTCAGAAGGACCTGGGTGTCCTTGTAGACAAATCACTGAAAGTTACCATGCAGGTACAGCAAGCAATTAGGAAAGCAAATGGTATGTTTGCCTTTATTACACGAGGATTTGAGTATAAGAGTAAAGATGTCTTACTGCAATTATATAAGGCCCTGGTGAGACCACACCCTGGAGTATTGTGTACAGTTTTGGTCTCCTTACCTAAGGAAGGATATACTTGCCATAGAGGGAGTGCAACGAAAGTTCACCAAACTGGTTCCTGGGATGGGGGGATTGTCCTATGAGGAGAGATTGAGTAGACTAGGCCTATATTCTATAGAGTTTAGAGGAATAAGAGGTGATCTCATTGAAACATACAAAATTCTTACAGGGCTCGACAGGGTAAATGCAGGGAGGATGTTTCCCCTGCCTGGGGAGTCCAGAACCACAGTTCCAGAATAAGGGGTCGGCCATTTAGGACTGAGATGAGGAGAAATTTCTTCACTCAGGTGGTGGTGAATCTTTGGAATTCTCTACCCCAGAGGGCTGTGGCGGCTCAGTCGTTGAGTATATTCAAGACAGAGATCGATAGATTTTTGGATATTAAGGGAATCAAGGGATATGGGGATAGTGCAGGAAAGTAGAGTTGAGGTAGAAGATCAGCCATGATCTTATTGAATGGCGGAACAGGCTCGAGGGGCCAAATGGCCGCCTACTCCTTGTGGTAAACCACTGTTAACCTGTACATGCCTGTGTGGTAAACCACTGTTAACCCTGTACAAGTCCAGGCATGTCTCAGCCCCTGGCTCCACCCCTAAGTCCGGGTATAAAGGTGACTCACCACCCTTCCCCCGGGAGCTCTTAGGATGGATTCACTAGCAGAGGCATGCTCTAGTTCTTAGTCAATAAAAGCCTACTTCATATAAGTCCATTTCGTAGTCTTTGGTATTGTTGATAGCGCATCAATTTTATTGACTAATTTTCAACATGGAGCAAATCTTGAAGCCGGAACGTTTAGACCTGGATCCTCAAGCAGCAGATGCAGCCAATAACTTTGAACACTGGCTGAGCTGTTTCGAAGCCTTCCTGGAGGCCTCCAGCACTACTGTCACTACAGATGACGCGAAACGGCTTGTCTTGAACTCACGGGTGAGCCACCGAGTCTACTCGATCATCCGAGACGCCACTACTTACGCGGCCGCCATCGCGACGCTAAAGGAACAATACGTGAGGCCTGTTAACGAGGTCTACGCCAGACACCTCCTGGCTACCCGAAAACAGCGCCCCGGGGAATCGGGCGCTGAATATTTACTGGCACTGAGAGTCCTCGGCCGGGACTGTAATTGCAAAGCGGTGACGGCCAAGGAATGCACGGAAGACCTGATCCGAGACGCCTACGTAGCCGGCATCAGGTCCAACTATACTCGGCAGAGGCTGCTGGAACAGAGGGGGCTCGACCTGCAGAAGACGGTGGCCCTCGCTAACTCGTTAGACGTGGCCCTCCAGAACATGGACGCCTACCCCCCTGACCGGATGGCCACGTGGATGCCACAGGAGCAGCCATCTTGGGACCCGGTAAGGCCACAAGCCGCCAGCAGCCCAACTACAGCTGCAATGACCAGAGGCCAGAAATGCTACTTCTGTGGCCAGGCCAAGCACCCCAGACAGCAATGCCCAGCAAAGGACGCGACCTGCTCCAAATGCGGTAAGAAAGGCCATTACGCGAGAGTGTGCAAGGCGAAATCGACCCCCAATTCCAGCAGCGCCGCGTGTGAACCGTACAGGCCGCCATTTTGGACCCCACCAACCACGTGTGAGCCGTGCGGGCCGCCATTTTGGACACCACCAGCCGAGGGGGAGCCGCCATCTTGGACACCATCTCGGGACCAGGCCCTCGGCGTGGGCGAATACTACAGCGACCCACCAACCTCGACGATGGCCTCCATCACCCTGGACCAATCTAGGCCCCATCAACTAGCCAGGTCCATGATGAACGTAAAGGTAAATGGCCATGCCACAAATTGCCTTTTCGACTGCGGAAGCACGGAGAGCTTCATCCACCCCGACACGGTGCGACGCTACTCCCTATCGGTTATGCGCACACGCCACCAGGTCTTTATGGCCTCAAAGTCCCATATGGCGGACGTCGGCGGCTACTGTGTAGCGACTCTGACAGTGAACGGCGTGGAGTACAGAGAGTTTAAATTCCTTGTCCTGCCACAGCTCTGCGCTCCCGTACTGCTAGGATTAGACTTCCAGTGCCATCTGGAGAGCGTCACGATGGCATATGGCGGGCCCCTGCCCCCACTTACAGTCTGCAGCCAGCAGAATTTAAACACGGCGCCGCGCAAAGTATGCAGCCTGTCCACCCTGAAGGTCAAACCCCCCCCCCCCCCCCCCCCCGTTGTTCGCTAACCTCGCCAAAGACTGCAAGCCAATTGCTACTAAAAGCAGGCGGTACAGTGCCGGGGATAGGAGCTTTATTAAATCAGAAGTACAAAGACTCCTGAGGGAAGGGATTATCGAGGGCAGCACCAGCCCATGGCGAGCCCAAGTGGTGGTAGTAAAGACCGGCGAAAAACAGCGCCTGGTTATTGATTACAGCCAGACGATCAATCGATACACGCAATTAGACGCATACCCACTTCCCCGCATATCTGACATGGTCAACCAGATAGCACAATACCGGGTATTCTCGACGATTGATCTGAAGTCGGCATACCACCAACTCCCCATCAGGCCTTAGGACCGCCAGTACACGGCCTTCGAGGCTGACGGTCGCCTCTACCACTTCCTCCGAGTCCCCTTTGGCGTCACCAATGGGGTCTCGGTCTTCCAAAGGGAGATGGACCGGATGGTTGACCAGAACGCGCTGCAGGCCACCTTCCCCTATCTAGACAACGTCACCATCTGCGGCCATGACCGGCAGGACCACGACGCCAACCTAGAAAAATTCCTCCGTACGGCCCAACGGCTGAATCTGACATACCACAGAGAAAAATATATGTTCCGCACCGCGCGCCTCGCTATTCTTGGCTGCGTGGTGGAAAACGGAGTCATCGGCCCCGACCCCGACCGAATGCGCCCCCTCCTGGAACTACCCCCCCCCCCCCCACTGCCTAAAAGCCCTGAAGAGATGCGTAGGGTTCTTCTCTTACTACGCCCAGTGGGTGCCCAACTATGCGGACAAAGCCCGGCCCCTCATCAAGTCAACCCCCTGACGGCAGAGGCCCGTGCGGCCTTCACCCTCATAAAAGAGGACATTGCGAAGGCCACAATGCACGTAGTGGATGAGTCCATCCCTTTCCAAGTGGAGAGCGATGCATCTGACTTCGCCCTAGCCGCAACCCTTAACCAGGCGGGGAGACCCGTCGCCTTCTTTTCACGGACCCTCCAGGGCCCCGAAATTCGACACTCCTCAGTCGAGAAGGAGGCCCAGGCGATAGTGGAGGCTGTACGGCACTGGAGGCATTACCTGGCCGGTAAACGTTTCACCTTGCTCACTGACCAACGGTCAGTAGCATTTATGTTTAACAACAGACAAAGGGGGAAAATCAAAAATGATAAGATATTGCGGTGGAGGATTGAGTTATCCACCTACAACTACGATATCTTATACCGGCCCGGGAAACTTAATGAGCCCCCAGACGCCCTATCCCGTGGGACATGTGCCAACGCACAAGTCGATAGGCTACGGACCCTCCACAATGATCTCTGCCACCCGGGGGTCACCAGGTTCTTCCACTTTATTAAAGCTCGCAACCTGCCTTACTCCATCGAGGAGGTCAGGACCATGACCAGGAACTGCCAGGTCTGCGCCGAATGCAAACCGCATTTTTATAGGCCAGACAGGGCACACCTGATTAAAGCCACCCGCCCCTTCGAACGTCTCAGCGTCGATTTCAAGGGGCCCCTTCCCTCCTCTGACCGCAACACGTACTTCCTCAATATTATTGACGAGTACTCCCGTTTCCCCTTCGCCATCTCCTGCCTGGACATGACCAGCGCCACAGTCATCAGGTGCCTCCACAATCTGTTCGCCATATTTGGCTTCCCCAATTACATCCACAGCGACAGGGGCTCATCGTTCATGAGCGATGAGCTGCGCCAGTACCTGCTCGAGAAGGGCATAGCCATGAGCAGGACTACCAGCTACAACCCCCGGGGTAACGGACAGGTAGAGAGGGAGAACGCAACGGTGTGGAAGACCGCCATGCTCGCCCTAAAATCCAAGGGCCTCCCAATCTCCCACTGGCAAGATGTCCTCCCCGATGCGCTCCACTCCATACGATCACTGCTCTGTACTGCCACAAACGCCACCCCTCACGAGAAGATGTTCGTCTTCCCCAGGAAATCCACCTCGGGGACATCACTACCGCCATGGCTGACGTCTCCGGGACCCGTCCTGCTCAGGAAACACGTGAGGAGCCATAAGACGGACCCCCTGGCCGAAAAGGTTCACCTCCTCCATGCCAACCCACAGTACGCCTACGTGGCGTATCCTGACGGGCAGGAGGACACAGTCTCAATTCGAGACCTCGCACCCTCAGGTACCACCCGAAACACCATCGATCACCATCCACTACCTCCACCCACCACCACTACCCACGACGCACCACCGGGGTGTCTACCACGAACTGACGACATGCCGGTGCCATCCCTACCCCGAGAGGACGACACGCCAGTGCTCCGTCCCACGCGAGAAGCGGCCGCGGGCAAAGAACCGCCGCAACCGGCACCACGAAGATCATTACGGCAGACAAGACCCCCGGAGGGACTTTCGTATACGAACTTTTGAAACACTTCACCCCGCCGGACTCTTTTTTAAACGAGGGGTGAATGTGGTAAACCACTGTTAACCTGTACATGCCTGTGTGGTAAACCACTGTTAACCCTGTACAAGTCCAGGCATGTCTCAGCCCCTGGCTCCACCCCTAAGCCCGGGTATAAAGGTGACTCACCACCCTTCCCCCGGGAGCTCTTAGGATGGATTCACTAGCAGAGGCATGCTCTAGTTCTTAGTCAATAAAAGCCTACTTCATATAAGTCCATTTCGTAGTCTTTGGTATTGTTGATAGCGCATCACTCCTACTATTTCTCATGTTCTTATGTTCTTTCCACTCTAGTTTGGTCATGGTTTCCTAGTGTTCAGCTGGAGTGTCAAACATTCTGTGCACCATCAAAATGTTATCTTAATTTAGGGTTCACTTAAAAGATACCTGACATACTTCTGTTTTAGATTATGTAACTTTTTTGCTTTTTTTTCAGTCACTGGTGTTATGTTCATTAATAAATAGACATTCTTATTATGAACACAGCTAGCTTTTGCTAGTTATTTTATTGAGCACATGTGGACTTGTACAGCATCTTGTAGAGGCTTCCATCTTGACTGCTGCCTTGTGGGTAGCCTAGCCTCATGGGTAATGTAGTCTTAATATAATATATAGCTGGGTAGTGTAGTCTTATACATACAGCTATATACAGCTCTACGGCTCCACCTGGTGTCCACTATAGAATGACATGCTATTGATCACTACATCCGGTACAAACTCTTATCCCTTTTTTTAAAAAACAGGATTCTTGTGGGCACTGAAAAACTATAGTGGCCTATGTGATGTATTGTTTTAAATGTTTTAATTTGGGAGAAACTTTTGCATATAATTGTTTACTTTAACAATTATTTTAATAGGCTTTATCTACAGATTCAGTGGAGAGATTGCCTGTTTTTAATAAGTCTGCTTGGAAACATTACAAAAGTAGTACTGAAGCAGATGACTGGTGCATTCCCAGCAGTGTGCCCAAGAGCTTGGCTAAATTCGATCATCATATTTGAAGAAAGATGTTAAAAAGTGGACGATTCAAGCTGGATCAAGCAATATTCACAATCAAACCGTGGTCCTTTTGGATAGAAGCAGACTGCCAAGAAAATGACGCATGGTGGGTAATGAACTGATGGTGAACTATGGACTGTAGACTTGTATAGAGCATTCAAACATACACCATATTGTTGTTATCAACTAAGTGCATAGAAACTGCAATGAGTTCATGAATTGGCCAGTATTTACCAGACAAAAGGTAACAGCCATGTGTGAAATGAATGATTAATTTACAGAACGAGAATGGGGAGGGGGAAGTAAGGCCAACATATGTAGGTTTGCAGTTATTTAATCCTTTGACTATATTGTGTGTTTTTTCTCTGCCCGATTGAACTGGAAACTTGCCATTGTGGGAGTTATAGGCTTGAACCTGTATCCTGTTGCATCAGTGCCTGGGCTAGAACTAAGCTTTTGGACCCATGGGTGATTTTGCAGATGGCAATATTTTATTTTCCTTCATGGTAAATATAAACCAGAATATCATTTAGTGTCACCAGTCCCCTCAGTCAGCATCCATCAGCCAGAAACTTGAGCATAATTTCAAAGAACAGGGGTGTTCCCCCTCATGGCCAATACATATCCCTGAACCAACATCACTTAAAAAAAAAAAAAAAATTATCTGGTCATTTATCTAATTGCTAGCCATGGGACGTTGCTTTGCGCAAATTGGCTGCTGCGTTTCCTACTTTACAACAGTGACTACTCTTCAAAAGATAATGCATTTTCTGTAAATAAAAACACTTTGTGACGTCCTGAGGTTGTGAAAGGTGCAATATAAATCCAAGTTCATTCTTTTCTGTGGTGCAATCTGTGTTTTCGAGTACATGGCATTGTATACCCTTGGCCAGGGGTTCAACATACAGGCCTCTTGTTTGGGTGAGAGAAGAAAGGTCCTTCAGGGTTCCAAGTCAAAAAAAAAAGTAATCAAAGAGGGGAAAATGGTGACTTGTGGTATGACAGGAGTCTTGCAGAAGAGGCAGTTTATCACTTTTTTGGGTGGGGGCGGGGGGCATAGGTGAAAGACACAACTAGGGAAATTATCAGCTTGAGTTTTTTTAGCTGCAGTTGAATTCAGCTTTCACTTCCATCCCACTCTTTGGACACCGGTGCAAAGTATAAGCGTCTGCATTTGTCTGGTTCTGTTAGTTACCATTATTATAAGTGGTGCCTAGCAGTTAGTTGTAAATGTAAAAGAATGAACAACTGGCTGTAAATTTGCCAGTATGTCTTGCACATACTGGGATGCAGAAGTTCCATGGCAAAAATGCACTGGTGACTCTTTATCATGCCTATGCTGAACCTGTGAACTCAAAATGCAAATGGAATAGCTTCTTTGTATTAACTTTGTGCATTAATATTGAGGTTAGAACAATGTGAGCAGCTTTTCAGAACAAAGGCATTTTTTGGTACTGAAATGAAAATCTCCTTTTTGAATATTCAAATAAATGAATCTAATGTTTTGCTGCCTATTGGAATGTTATGGTTATTTGTCAGACAGCAAATGGTATTTATCACACTGTATTTCTGTTTTTAATCGTGCTTACCTTTCACATTGATTAAAGTTACTGTGAAGAGAGGAACCATGCATTTCAACAGCTACCTCTGACCTCTAATTGGGCTATGTGGAGTTTTCTTACTACAAATATACACTACCTGTCTACACCATGTTGGGTTTACTTCAGGATGACAGCAAATAGTATTGAATTTATTTTTAAAGCATTGAAGTATTAATTTCAATCTTCTGTCTCTAATAATTAAAAGGTCAGTTTAATTTTTTTCAAACTAAATGTTGTACCTTTTTAAAGCAGTTTGTACCCATTGGCCTAGAAATTCAGCTGTTTGCGCCAGCCGTTAGCACCAGATTTCCGGCGCTAGCCACTTAGCCCCCGGGCACCGCCGGATCTGCGCCTACGCCAAAATTCAGGTGGGATTTAGCGCCGGCGCAAAGTGTTAGCGCCCGCTCAGCTGCGCGCGCATCTTATGACGTCATTTCGTCGTGCAACGCCGTTTGTGCGCCCCAAACCGGAAATTCAGTGGCGCCCGGCCGATGTGGGCGTGGTGCTGCTAAGAACTGTGAAATGGAACTTAACAGAGGCCCTGTGGGATTCGGGGAGCGCTAATTAAAGGGCACATCCACTCACCCATAAAAGCCAGCCATTTCGCTGCAATGACTTTACTGCTTTGGATTTCTGCACAGAGAGCAAGGCACAGAGATTACTGATTTCGGACACCATAGGAGAGGTATTTTTGGCTTCTAGCCAGTGCTTTGACATTTGCATCCTTGTGATTTTGCTGTTTGGAACTTTGTAATGGGGGCTGCATGGGGGGCCAACCCTCAGTTGCTACATTTTGTGCGAAGGGCTCGCAGACGCTTTGAGAGAGGGCCAGGCATGCCTAGACGCAGAGGGGCCATTAGGCGTCGCCAACGTAGGCCTTACCCAGTCAGGCAATACCGGGAGCAGGTCTCATATCTCACCATGACTGCGGCGCATTGTGTTAAGAGGCTGCGCTTCAGAAGGGAGGTGGTTGGAGAGATCTGCCAGCTGCTTCACGCAGATTTGCAGCCACAGCTCATGTCCAGGACGTCTCTCTCGGTGGAAGTGAAGGTCACGGTGGCTCTCAGCGTTTATGCAAGCGGCTCCTTCCAAGCCGCTGCTGGGGACATTGCGAACATCTCCCAGTTCGCCGCGCATCGCTGCATCCGACAGGTCACCGAAGCACTTTTCGCGAGGAGGCACCAATTCATCTCCTTCCCCATGACCCAACACAAGCAGGAGCAGCGTGCAGTCGGATTTGCCAGGATCGCGGCCTTCCCCATGGTGCAGGGCGCCATTGACTGCACGCATGTGGCTATGCGGGCACCTATCCACAATGCCGAGCAATACCGCAACCGGAAGGGCTACCATTCCCTAAATGTGCAGCTGGTGTGTGACCACAGGCAGCGCATCCTAGCTGTCAATGCCCGCTTCCCAGGAAGCAGCCACGATGCCTTTATCCTGCGCCAGACTACTGTGGCTGACATGTTCCAGGCACAGCCTCCACCAAGGGGATGGCTTATCGGGGACAAGGGCTACCCTTTGTGCACATGGCTCATGACCCCGCTCCACGCGCCCAGGACCCCAGCGGAGCTGGCATACAACGAAAGCCATCAAGCCACAAGGAACCTAATAGAGCAAACGATAGGCGTCCTCGAGCAACGGTTCCGTTGCCTGGATCGTTCGGGCGGGTCTCTTCAGTATTCGCCGGATAGAGTCTCCCAGTTCGTCGTGGTGTGCTGCATGCTCCACAACCTGGCTATCCGCAGGACTCAGGCACTGCCACCTGACATTGCCCCACCACCTCAGGAGGACCCTGAGGAGGAGGAGCACCAGGCCAGGAGGGAGTGACAAGGTCCAAGGGCCGTCCGCCGGGGGCTTATTGCTCGACACTTCTAGGCCCCCTGTCAGGGAATGGCCTGGGCCACTGAACGCAGCTGAAGGCAGCTGCTCCGCAAGCCCTCAGCCGGTTAACCCAACAACCACTTGAAACATGACACCTGCACATGGTGAATAAATAAACATCTTTATTTCAAAAACTCAGGGCCCTTCCCACATGGAAGAGCAAAACAGAGAAGACCCCCAAAAAACAGTCACAAACTTCTGTCACTCCCAAAACCTGGGGAGGACTAACAAAACATCAACATCCAAATGGCCTTCCTCACTGGCCTAACAAAAACAAGCCCCCCCCACAACACAAACACCCCCATAAAACCAAACAACATAATGCCCCCCAGAACAGAAGCCCCCGCATCACCCAAACCCTCGCTCACCACACTCTATTCGGTGTGGCGAGAGGGCGAGTCCGTCGACAGCCGTCTTTTGCCCCGGCCCGTCCTGCTGCTGCGCCTCAAGCTGGGCCGTGAGGCTGTGGCGAGGCTGGGGGAAGGATCTTCAGGGCGACAAGGCATCTCGCCAGATGCCCTTGGGGGTCGGCCTACACGAGGGCGGGCCCGGGAGGGGCCGGCTGGTGGCTGCTGCAGCTGTGGGTGGCCCTCTTCACTGCCTGCAGCAGCTCCTTGCACCCTGGCTGGGGGAGTGGCAGGCTCGCCTGCACCAATGGGGACAAGGTGGGTGATGCCAGGCGAGCGCTGCTCGCCAGACACACGTGCACTCGGGCGGCCTGGCCGGGGAGCAAGCGCGCCAAACTGTTGGTCGCCAGACCGGTGTGCGGCAGCAGGGCGGCGGCTGGCCTGGCGACGCCTCCGCGCCAGTGCGAGGGTGGCAGAAGTCAGTGCCCCAACTGCGCCGGCATGTGCCCGCATCTGCAGTGCCATTGTCTGCCCAGCACCTCTCAGCTGGCGACTGGCGTGCTGCGCTGCCTCGAGTTGTTGCACCCCCCTCTCATGCGCTGCCACAAGGAGGTCCACCCCCCCTGGCGTGCGCTGCTGCGATTTGCTCCAGCCCCCTGGCCTGGGATTGGCCGAAAGCCACCACACTTTGTGCGAGGCTTTCGATGGCGTGAGGCATCTGTGCCACCACCTCCATGAATTCGACGTGCCGCCGCTCCGACGCCGCCGACATCTCGTCCAGGAGGCGCACCTCCTGGGCGACGTCTGAGTCCGGACTGGAGGGCGCCTCCCCCCTCTGGGCAGAAGGCTGGCGTGCCGCCGGAGCCTTGCCGCGTGCGGCCACGCCACTGGGAGCAGGTTCTGCCCTCCCCTCCACCGCCTCCCCCCTCTGGGCAGAAGGCTGGCGTGCCGCCGGAGCCTTGCCGCGTGCGTCCATGCCACTGGGACCAGGTTCGGGGCTCCCCTCCCCCGCCTCCCCCTGGCTCTCCGGCACGCCAGACGTCTCCCCTTCATTGCCATCTCCTGGAGCGGAGGAGGGTTCCCCCGAGGTGGCGCCTTCCTGCTGCTCCTCGACGTCCTCCTCCTCCGAGGGCCTGGCTGTGTGGGCTTCAGGGAGCACCTCCTCCTCACCAGCTGAAAGCAGGAAGGCACAAGTGTAGCTTTAGAGTGAGGACAGGCCGACAGCGAGGGAGGCCGCACTGGTGCATTATGCGCATTTTTCGGCCAGTGGGGAAGGATGTAGATCTGATGCGCGAGGGCAAGGAGAGAGGTGCACCCGGTCCTGTCTTTACCAGTGGGTTCCAGTATAGGGTCTGCGTCGCCGAGCGCCACAGGCCCAGTCACCGGGTGACGCAGGAGTCGGGCCACCCTCTCTTCCAGAACCGTTAGCTCCTGGTAATCGCGAGGGCCTCCACCAGTGACACGCAGGCTCCTGGCATTCCTCGCCAGCTTGGCCTGCAAGAGAAAGGAGGGCGTCTAAGTACAGTGTGGTGCCCCGTTGGTGTGTGTGAGTCCTCCCATGGTGGAATAGCTTGGACAGTGTGGTGCCCTGTTGCTGTATGTGAGGCCTCCCATGGTGGAATAGCTTGGACAGTGTGATGCCCTGTTGCTGTGTGTGAGGCCTCCCATGGTGGAATAGCTTGGACAGTGTGGTGCCCTGTTGCTGTGTGTGAGGCCTCCCATGGTGAAATAGCTTGGACAGTGTGGTGCCCTGTTGCTGTGTGTGAGGCCTCCCATGGTGGAATAGCTTGGACAGTGTGGTGCCCTGTTGCTGTGTGTGAGGCCTCCCATGGTGGAATAGCTTGGACAGTGTGATAAGTGCAGAAAGAGCTATTGATTAACATGCAAGTGCCATTGCAGCGGGAGGAGGGCTGGGCATTAGACCTTTGATGTCCCTTTGGCCCTAATGGGAGGTGCACATGCAAGGATGAGGGGGACACTGGAAAGGGTACTCACCTTGACCAGCCGACATAGGTCATTGTATTTCTTGCGGCACTGGTCCGCACTCCTGGGAACATCGGAGTTGGAGGAGACCCTCCGGGCAATTTTGGTCCAGGCCTCCCTGAACTTGCTCCTGGGAGCCTTCCTGCCACTAGCCGGGCACACGACCCGTCTTCTCTTGCGTACCCCATGAAGGAGCACACCCAGCGCATGGTCAGAGAACCGCTGGGCTCTTTCACGGGCCCTCTCCATTACCTCCAGGCGTTGATTTGGGACACAACCAGTGCTGAGGCCTAGTTGCAGGGCTACAGCATGCAGGGCGTGGCTGCAGTCAAAGTTGACCCTTCCCCCTTTAAGAGCTGGCCGGCGTCGGGGTGTCTGCTGACACTCAGCACATGATCGCACCTGCGCTGCGCCCGGAATCGGCGTTATCAGGCCGCATCGCTGGATTAGCGCCTGAACACAGGGTTCCAACGCCTATTGCAGCGCTCGGCCAAAAAGTTGGCCAAATCTACTGAATTTCGGCGAGGTCGCCTGCACTTTCCGGTGGCCGCTAAATTTGCCGAGCGCCCGACTTTAGCGCCGCAAGAGCGTCCGAACTGAATTTCTAGGCCATTGTGTTTTATCAATTACAACTTTTGGTTGTAATAATCCACAATGAATTTCTCTCAAAATGTGTGCTGTTAACTAAGTTACATTTGTTTAATTTGAGCCACTAGTGCATAAAATAAATAGTAAGGAGCTACAGATGTGAACAGAAAATGTATTAATGTTAAGGGTTTAAAAAGGAAATGGAAAGTAGAGTAGTTACTAATGGCCTTCGGTGGTGGCTGTAATTTTGCTGACCTTTTCTAGTACCTGCTTTTATATTCCTGGTTACCTGCATCTGATTCTGTGCCATTAGAATTGATTCTTGGCAATAAGCCTACCAGAATAGCTTGTCCTCTGCACAATGTAAATTGAGCTGAAGAGCTTGATAAAAGTGTTTGTACATCCTTTCCCAGATGGATGTCATTGCACCTATTCCACTAATGGAATGCCCTGGTAGATAAAAATAAACCACTGTGCCTTCTAGAAGCAGTATTTTAATTCAAAACAATCCTGTGCAGCTTTGTGAAGCCCAATTTTGTTGAGTTTTTTTCAGTGTTTGGTAATGTACTTTCTTAAAGATGGCGTGATACTCGTTAAAAATCAAAATATATTTTTCTTTGTACAAAAAAATCTTGCAGAATAACCAAAGTGCCTAATGACAATTCATAAAAGAAAGTTGGTATTACTGATTTATCATCCATGCTAGAAGAGGAACTTAGTAGAAAATCACCTAGGCACAGTGTCCTTTTTAAAATTTTGCTCATGGTCAGACCAGGTCATCTTTTTCCTCCCCTCCACCCCACCACTTGACATTTGTATATGGCTTAGATTTTATGAATTATATAGTTCCTGGCACATAGCAGGAATTCAGACCCAGAGATCAGCACGTCCAGATAAAATTAAAACCAATGGACAGAAAATTGTGCAGAGTCTGCTGACCTCCAGGCTTGATCTCTTGGCAACCAATCCTGTCATACGCACTTCTGCGCTGGAAGCACTAATTCTTAAGATCTATCCCATAATCCATCACTCTAGGTGCACCTTTTACTTTTTTTCTCATCAGCAGAAGCTCTTTGGAATGTTTCTCATCAGTTTAAATTATTGGTATTTCATTGTCTTAACCACAATTTATTTTATTTGTATTAAGTTTTTATTAAAATATATTGATAAGTATCAGAATTTTCCCTGCACTGCAGTTGAAGGTCCCTGCAGTCACTACCATCTGACTGGCTCCTTTCCCACAGGGTGAGGAGGCCACCTGAAGAGGTCTTGGCGCTGGTGCCAAGGAGCATGGGACACGGCATACAGCACCTGTCACATGCCATACAGCACCTGTCACACAATGGACTTGAACTTTGGATTAGCAGGAACTAAACTGTTGAAGGATGGCTACTAAACAAATATGTGGACAGAACAGAATCATGGTTTGTCACATCAACAAACTAGTTCATGGCCCATAGTTTTGAGGGTAAATACCAGGGCAAGAAACATTAAACTCAGGTACACAATGCAAACTTTTTCCATTGAGTTCCTTTCTAAGAACGTAAGAAATAAGAGCAGGAGTAGGCCATACAGCCCCTCGAGCCTGCTCCATCATTCAATAAGATCATGGCTGATCATTGACCTCAACTCCACTTTCCTGCCCAATCTCCATATCCCTTGATTCCCCTAGAGTCCAAAAATCTATCTATCTCCGCCTTTGAATATACTCAAAGACTCAGCATTCACAGCCCTCTTGGGCAGTGAATTCCAAAGATTCATAACCCTCTGAGTGAAGAAATTCCTCCTCAGTCTTAAATGGCCTACCCATTATCCTGAGACTATGCCCCCTAGTTCTAGACACTCCACCCAGGAGAAACAACCTCTTGGCATCTACCCTGTCAATCCCCTTCAGAATCTTGTATGTTTCAATGAGATCACCTCTCATTCTTCTAAACTCCAGAGAGTATAGGCCCATTCTACACAATCTCATCATAGGAATCAGTCTAGTGAACCTTTGTTGCACCGCCTCCAAGGCAAGTATACCCTTCCTCCGATAAGGAGACCAAAACTGTGCACTGTACTCCAGGTGTGGTCTCACCAAGGCCCTGTACAACTGTAGCAAGACTTCCTTACTCTTGTACTCCAACTCCCTTGCAATAAAGGCCAACATGCCATTTGCCTTCTTTATTGCTTGCTGTACCTGCATGCTAACTTTCTATGTTTCTTGCATGAGGACACCCAAATTTCTCTTAACACCAACATTTGAAAGTTTCTCACCATTTAAAAAAATGTTTTTTTATTCTTCCTACCAAAGTGAATAACCTCACATTTCCCTACATTATACTCCATCTGCCACCTTACTGCCCACGCACTTAGTCTATATCCCTTTGCAGACTCTTTGGGCAGGATTTTCATTGGGTCGTGGGATTGGAGGCATGTGGGGGGTTAAAATCCCAAAATCGGGGTCCCGACCCCATCCCGCACCCAAATCCGCCTCCATGCCAGTTTCAAAGGAGGCGGGTACCTGCCCCGCACTGGGACCCGCCTACCCGAGGCGGGAAGGTATTAGTGCCAATTAACTGCCTGTTAACAGGCAGTTTTTAGCCTAATTCCTATTTTTAAGGTTGAAATGTGGGATTCCCAATGGCTCCAAACCACGCCAAGTTAGAGGAGGCGGGCCGTTGAGTTGAAGGACTTGGAGGGGTCGAGATGTCGGTGTTCAGGTGAGTGATGTGTGCATGAGTGCAAAGGTAAGTGTGTTTGGTGTGTCTAAAGTGATTTAAAGAAGTTTAAATGACCTTTTCAGCCTTCCTTCCTTTAGGTCCCGGGAGTCCCTCATCTCACCGGCACAGAAAGCAGAATGGCTGCGAACTGTCAAAAGTGACAGCCTTCAGCTTTCTGTGCGGGAGAGACTTCTAACTGGGTCTGTGGAGAAGGACTCAGGTTAGAAGTAAGACTGTCAGTGTTTGACAGCTTCAAACAGCTTTCAAACACTGATATTTCATCTGTCAAAACCTCTTGACAGATAAAATTTCAGTCTGTGATGTCACCTGTTGCCGGGTGGCCCTTAATTGGCCTGCTGAGCCTGCTGGGTGGGCTCAACAAGGTCAATCAAGTTAAAATCGCGTGGATTGGCCGCATCTCGATGAAGGCGGGACTACAACCCGAACGTTGTAGTCCCGCCTCCAACCCAACTCCTGAATGAAAATCCTGCCCTTTGTGTTCTCCTCGCAGCTTACTGTCCCACCTAGCTTTGTATCATCTGGTGCTGAATAAGGGTGTGTGGAAAGTCCCTAATGTTATAAGACTTGGACAACTGAGCAGCTCAAAGTGGCCATCCTCCTCCAGGGTGTCTGGTTTCTGTTAGATTTGGCACAAAGTGCTGGTATGGGAGTGAGAATCCTGATCAATTGCACTTCATGAAGTGGATCTTTTCATTTTTAAAAGACCTCCATCGGCCCCAGCAACGCCTGCTGTACACAGACCCCCCTTACATCCATCAATGCTATGGCAATAATGACATGAAATGCGACATATGGTATCACTGTCATTCCTGCCTTATCTGGTCACACCTGCTCCATTTTGGATAGGTGTGCCTGGTGGCCTGTGGAGGCTTGAAGCAAGATGTGTCCCCACCCAATTTTCTACCCCAGCCAGAGTTGTATTGGAAAACTGGCATAACTTGCGAGGAAAATCCTCCCTGAAGTGTTTAGGTATCAGCAAAGCTTAAAATATAAAAGTTATGGAACATTGAGTAAGGCGTTTCATACTTTTGAGGTCCTGGATTTAAAGGATGGGTCTTGAATTAAACCCAGTGAGATTTTAAGGAGGAAGAAATGTGTGTAAAGAGACAGATATCAAATGTGCTTTAGCCTCCTAAAGCCAAAACAAGTGTAGATCAATTTGAAACTCAACAGCTCTTTGTATCAAACTGGACATATACTCTTGAAGCTCTGATTTCTAAGGGAGACTTTCCAGAAAGCTCATTGAATGTATTTTACACTCAGTGAGAGGAAACTATTAGGGAATAACTTTCTGCATGACAATATCTTGGTCTAAACAAGATTATTTATTTGGACAGCATAGGTACAGCTGATGCTTGAAGCAATCCTCACACCTAAACATTACAGTTTGCATTTTTCTGCCAAACAATTTATGGCCAAAGATCCATGGCCATTCCAGCAGACTCCTACAACTTTGGCTGGAGTTTGGCAGGAAACAGCTGCAAACACGACCAGAATCTAGATATGTAACATTGCGACCTTATGTTGAGGATTCCTATTATGGCCTTACTAGGGAGCCCGGCGTTGCCGGGGCTGTTTTGGGGCAGGCGGTTTAAATCGAGTGGTAGGCTTTGGGGCGATGTCTGTGTCCGTTTGTGAAAAGTAAATACGCTTAAAACCGTCTCTGAAGCGTAAGCTTTCTTTGGCGGTAACGCGCGCGTAGGTACGCCCTGTAACTTTTGAGTGTATACCCGAAACACGCACAGGAAATGACAGACAGATAGACAGAATGACAGAAGTACCGCTTTATATATATAGATAGAGGTAGAGCCTCCTCCAGCCCCTATAAGGCCATCAAGGTGAGGGATGTGGCTGGGGGTTAAGGATTCTCTGTCAGAAGTTCTCACATTCTGCCCTCAGTTGGGACCTGGTGTAGGGTTGGCAGAAGTATGTGGTTTCACTAAGCGTACCTTCCCAACACCCAGCAGAAGGAGGGCCCACCTGGATTGCAGAGATTTGGGGGAGAACAGTGACATCACCCAATGTCCCACCTACCTTTTGTACACAGTGATATCAGCCACAGCCAGGAACTCATGCAGCTCTTTTTGAACATTTGCAGTGATCTGTGCAAACTGGCAATTTGTTCCAAAGATCAATAACTCACTCATCTAACCTAGTTCTTTGCTTACGTAACTAATAAGCATGTCTCCTGGTTTCCCCTAACCTATCCAATTCAAATAGTCGATCCACATGGACACAGTTTAGTCCCTTCATTATTTTAAATATCTCAGTAAGAGCTCCCCAAAGGCTATGTTTTGAGACTAAAACGACCCAGCTCTATAAGCCTATTGTGGTAGCTGAGGGTTTTTAAACTAGGTATCAATCAAATAGCCCTCCTCTGAACCATTTCTAGGGCCTCTACATCACCCATCATGAGGGGTCCAAAACAGGACACAGTATACTAGATGAGGCCTAACAACTGGTGCTTTTTGTTTTATATTGGATCGTCCTAGCAATACTTCCTAATACTCTATTTACTATAGCCTTGTGGCACTGGTCGTGAACCTTTGGATACTCTTAATATAACACCTTGGTATCTTTCCCACTCAACAGGCTTTAGTCCAGAATCATGTATGGTACACACATACAATCCTGCTGGCATTAGCCCTAACCACAAGTATAACATGACATCTATATTAAATGTCATCTGCCTACATAACAACAGTAATTGGAATTCAATATTACTTTAATTGTGTGATACAGTACTTTGCTGTGATAAGGCACTATATATGCAAGTATTATTGCTCTTATTAAATATAGATTGTTTCTTTCTCCAAATGACCAAAAGCAAAGTAGCACTCCTGCTACCCACCTATTTTGAATCTGAGTGAATGAGCAAATTACATCAGAGCATTCTTGCCTGACTTGATTCCTTAGTATAGTGGGTAGGATAGTGCTTTGGAGACAAGTAGAACCAGTTAGCTATGTTACATTAGATTAGCTAGAATATATTTTTTTTAATGATTAATTTTAAGAAAAAGTATGCTATAGAGATACTATACTCTCATGTAAGAAAGAATAAAAGTTTAAGCAATATCCCAGCTTCCAACTGAAAACAAATCAGACGTCCTTCCTACTGACATGTTATGGTATCTAGTAAATATATTTTTATTCCAATCCATCAATTTATTTTCTGAATTTTCTCACAAATATTTGAGTTCCACAATTTAAAAATGTTCAAATTGAGATTGTGCATCAAGTAGATGATAGAGATTTGCTGCCCTCTGCAGCACTGACTGGAAAATACAGCAAATGAAAGTGCCAAGGGTAAGTAAGCAGAAAAGCATTAAGTTTGACAACGTAACCACTACCTCAACCAAATACAGAATAATTTAAACTTTTACGCCACACTTTGAAGAACTTTTTTCTAAATGATTCATATTGGAGTTCTAGCTTCGATGAACTTTTAACTTTAAGATCATGCAGTTCAAAGTCAGTGGAGAATTAAGTGTATGGGAATACAAATGTTCTGATTGGGTGGTATGTCAATCTGCTTACTGGTACATAACTGCCCAAAGCATTATGCACCTACTAGCCCAAATATAGACCATTATCCGTCCTTCCCTTAAAAAAAGCATTGGTGTGATGGAGAATTCAGAGAAGAGATTATTGGACTCAGAACATCAATTTATGAGGATAAGCTGAAAGAATTAAATTTGCTCTCACTGGAGAACAGATCATGATGCAGATCTTTAAAATAATTAAAGGATAGATAATAGAAGTGTAAGCAAGGATTTTTTTAAACTTAACCTTTGGGCACTGCACCAAGATAACTAATTGGGTGTCCCACTCTGCTGATGAGTTGTCTTGTCAGGCACTTTGTGTTTGTGAAGGGCAGCCCAAAACAGGATCCGAGTCTGACCTGCTCACTCCAATGATATGATCAGGTCAAATATTAAGAGCTCTCAAATGGCTGGGGACCAAATCTTTGGACTCAATTTTCAGCCAGCCAGCATTAGAATTTCAGAGATGTGAATCACAGCTACAAAATCAGGCTAGAAAAATATATGCATTTAAATTAAATAAGTAAAAATTAATATAAAATAAAACTTTAAATATATGGTATGTCAAAGTAATATAAAATAAAATCTAAAGGTACATGTAGAAAGAGAAAATAAGAGACAAAGAGTATAGAATTTTATTTATGATTTTTAAAACATATACTTAATGTTACAATAATAAAGATACACATGGCATCGCAGTAGTATTATAATTGTAATATTACATGAATTTTCATCCTTGAACGTGCATGAGCTGAAATATTAAAAAAAGAGAATGGCGTAGGGAGGACAGAATTCTCTGCTGCTACCAGTAGTTAAGCAGTTAAACTGTGATCACAGGACAACATCAACAACAATACCTTGCATTTATATAATGTCTTTAATGTAGCAAAATGTGCCAAAGTGCTCTGTGAAGCGTAATCAGATAAAGCTTGATGCTGAACCAAAGAAGGAGATATTAGGAAGGGGTGACTAAAAGTTTGATGAAGTGTGTTTTAAGGGGCAGTTCAAAGGAGGTGAGGGAGATGGAGAGGTGGAGAATTTTAAGGAGGGATTTCCAGAGCATAGGGCCTAGATGACTGAAGGCACAGCCGCAAATAGTGAGGCAACGGGAAAGAGGGATGCACAAGAGGCCAGCACAGAGGAACACAGATTTTTCTGAGAGTTGTAGGGCTAAAGGGGAGGGGCAGGGCCACGAGAATTTTATATTTGATGTTTTGAGGGACCGGGAACCAATTTGGCCCCCTTCAACTTGAGAAAACCGTACCAGAATGAACGAATAGCATTGGAAAGAGTTGGGGTTTACTAGGGACAGGAGTATCAAACGTATAGCAGAGGAAGTGATTGAATAGATCGACATCTGCAGATGTATTGTGGAAAACAGGACCGGGCCAGATAGTTGGGAGTTTGGAAGTGCTGTTATAAGTGACCTGTGGGAGAGATTTTCCAGGGGTGGATGCAGAAGGAAGTTGGGTTGGAAAAGGGATATGGGTGGTGAGGAATGCTAGGAAGTGGTTGGAGATGGCCTTGTCTGTGATCGATAATGAAGATGAGGGAGTGGCTGTGAATATGAGCAGCAGCGATTATATGTAGGGAGAGATTAAAGGAGGTCAGAAGTGCAGTGAAATCAGAGGAGAGAGTGCAAGGTGAGTTGAGATTGAAATTACCCAGGTTGAGGAGTTGCTCAGTGCAGAGTCTGTGGGAGGAAAGAAAGGAGGATATCTCGATGAGAAGCTTGGGAGGGGTGTGATATAGACAACAAGGATTTTAAAGGAGAGGCACAAGGGGTGAAACAAGGTGAGGGACCTGAAGGAAGAGATGGTAAAAGAGAAGTAGGGGAGAGACTAAGGTGTGATTTTGGTGATTAGAGCCACACCACCATGTGATGATTTGGGCAGAACAGACTAAGGCATTAATCTGTGGCAGCAGGACATAGTGTAAATTTAACAAGTCTCAAGTAGGACTACATATGAAAATGATAAAATATTTGATACAATGTTATGGATGTGGGAATATCAGGATTCAATAAAGTTAGAGTAACATCCTGGAGTCTTTACCTCAATCACCAGGGAGATAATTTCACAGTTTCTTAGAAATGTTACCTGTGGTTGTTTGCCTCCCTTAAGAAATTAGTAAAATAGGCGGATCCCAAGACAAAGAACACTAAGTGGACTGTTGGAAGATGTGAACTTAAATGGCCAAATGAGCTTTTGTTGTTAAACCCTTCATTTTGGCACTCAAAACATTTTTTGAAATTATGATTTTCTTGACAAAATGTAATAGGATAATATAACAGAATATACAATTTACTGTGTATTTCATATTCTAAGCAATCACTTTTGCTCATTTTCTTCCAAAAATTACTTTCATCCAAAATATATAGGCACATGCAGTTAACACCCAGAAATGCTTGAAGCAAAATTCGATGGCCCGGATTTTGCATTAACAATAACGGTGAGGCTATCAGCACTCAATGTTATTATGAAGTAAATCGGACAGCAACATTTAAATGCGGAAATCTGGAAGTTGTTTTCTGAGTTGCCCTGCTCTTCCACAAGCTTTGCTACACCAGTACCTTGCCGAAAGACTGCATTAAAATACATGAAGGGCATGAATTTGTGACACTCACTAATTACCCACTGAACAAGCTAGAAAAAGTTAGGGCTGGTGCATTCAGGTGTAAGTAAATTTTTAATGGTGTGATAAATCTTAATTACTGCCAAACCATTTCTCTGGCACTAAAAATTTACTTTTACAAGTGCGGAGTCTCATTCCTTCAGATTTTTATTATTGGAGATTTTTTTTTTAATTAAAAATTAATTTTTTTTAACTTTCTGTCTCCTTTATCTCTCAATCCCATCTTTCTTTCCCTCACTTTATTTCACTTTCTGTACATAGTTTTACATTGAATTGAATATTCTAATTTATACTTCCTGGTTTAAACTCTGCGTGTCTCTGTGAAGGTTCGTCAATCTGATTAGTTTAAGAGACACGCTGTTGCTTGACCTGCTCTCTCACACCACAGATCCCCTCTAGAGGGCGCCACGCTGAAAAGGATCTCTAGCAACTGTAAGTTGCAGCTCAAAAGCCCACGAAAAGTCTGTGGGCAGCTGTAAGTGTAATGACTCGAGCGCCGTTCGTTCACTACTGACCACAAAATCCGGGCCATTAACTTTGTAATGTGTCGATTTAACTCAAAGGACATTTAAATGATGTTAATAAGTAAAGGTTCAAAGTTTCATTGATATTTTTGTAAAATCCTATGGTCTTTACAGACTCACTTGACAAAATTAAATTGAAATTCTGATATTCAGTAGATCACACCTTCTGGCTCTAATAGAAGATATCGTTTAAGTCGAGGCGGCATATTAAGTTTTGGCACTGCATTGTAACACCTTGCCCGTAATATTGCCCGAATAGTACATCTAGTCAGGTGCATCAGAGAGCGTGGAGATCTTCCACAGACATCAAACAGAGATTTATAAAACGCCCAGTGTTGCTGAAAAGTCAAGCAAATAATATAGGTCACAGACTGTTTTTCTAAATCAGAGGTTCCCACACAGGGGTAGGAGGTCATGGTGAGGTTCGGGCGGGCGGGGGGAGCGTGAGGAGGATGGGCTGGATTACTGTGCGCTTAGTGCGATTTTAGCTTTAAATTGCTTTGTTCATTTAATTTTATTCAAAGCCTGTTTTTTGTCTACTTCACCACAAGCAACAGTAGGAGGGGCACTGGATTGAGGTGATCTTATGGTGACTGAGCATGTTTTTAGGCTCAGACTCCGTGCTGTGGAGGCAGCAGGTGCCTGAACCAAGAATCATTAGCCCAGTCTGAAATTGTGCATGAGCTGCTGGTGCCTGTTTATCTATTTTCTAAAAGTTACTGTTATTTGTGAAATATTAGCTAGGGAAATACTTTAATTCATGATAGTGGCTCAAACAAACCAAGTTTTCTTTTGCAGTGATTTGACTGGTTTGGTTGCTAGATTTTCTTTATTAATAATCACAATGTTTTGATTTGTCACTCCCTTGGTAATATTAAATTAAGTTACAATACATTATTCTGTTGGTAATATGCCAGAGTGTGGCACAGGAAGTGTAATGCCAATGTTATGTCTGAAGTGTGAGGGACAAAAAGTGAATGCAGACATATTAATTTTATTTACTACAGATATATATAACTGTAATCTGGTTACAATTTGCATGTATCATGTCATTATTACTAAATATCTTCATACATCATGTCATTCCTGTGAATCTGCTTATATAAGGATTGTTCACGAAATAGTACATCCCTTGGCATTTAGTCATCTCTAAATTTATTGTCTATTCATAGCCAGGAACAGAAAATGAGCAGTATTTGCAAAGAAATCAAGAGGGTAATTTTCAACTTCACAGCTTGGGCAGTAATCGGTGGGCAATATGCTCTGCCAGCGTAGGTGGAGAAGGTTCAAATTTGTCCCACCCCCCACACAGTCTACAGCATCTCCATCTCGCAGCAGAAAGGAAGTTGCTGTCCAGAGACCTCTGCCATAATCTTAATCTAGCCTAGGAATGGGCCGGGTTCAGGTCAGACGTTCCTTTTACGCTCCACTGGCTTCAATGGGGCATAAAATGAGCATCCGGCACAAAGCTGCCCACTCTAACAATCAGGGCTCAAATTCCAAAATAATAATAACACAGCAAAAATCTTCAGCAGCTGGTTAATACTGTATTGGTCCCATACTTGCACGTGCATTGACCCATTTCAATTTAATTGAGTTTGGTTTGATGGTGACTAACTTGCAGAAACTATTCATTCTAATCTAATCATTATTGTTTTTTTTTGTTCTGTTAGATGTTAAAAAAAGGAAATAGAATTCAAACAGAATTACCTCTAAGATATCATCAGGTATAGCTTGTCTCCATTTTGGGGTAGATTGAATGAATTCATATGAATTGACCATAACTTCAACTGCCTTTGGACAAGCGCAGCATGATTGTAGTACCTAAACATACACACAAAAATAGCTTTTACTCTTTTTTTGCTCTGTTTAATGAAGATTGAATCTGAATCACTGATGCATATGATTGAATAAATATGCAAAGTTTTCCAAGGTGTAGTTTGGAAGATTTGAACATATGGACCCCAAATTTCCACAGGCCCTCCAGTGTACTCCTGCCAGGAGTGCCGCATAGAGTCTGGGAAATAGGTTGGAAGCTGGATACTCCAGCCACCCAAACAAGGTCACCCGTGTCAGTGATGAACACAGTCAAGTAAGAGGGCTGCCAGGCCAAGAGGCCTCATCAACTTCTGGGATCTATGGACAGACTGCTTCATGAGATGAGAATAGCATACTATCCAGTTTGAAACTAAGTCCACCAGGCCTGGGATGGGGACAGGAACCTCAAAGATTTGACCATTTTTTGTGCCTCCCTTTTAAAGGGGACTGATAAGAGCTAATCTTTGCCCTCTTCTGGGCCAGTGGTGCTGGTGGGGTGGTAAGTGCCCCAATTTTCCTCCCCCGACCCCTGACCCCCATCCCCTGGCAGGAACTCAAGATGTGGCTATAGTGGTGCTGGCACATACCATTTTTTATTTAAATGCGGGAACATACTCCCCAACCCCCGATACTTTGGCAGGATCAGAAGTCGCTCTTACGCAAGGAGCAAAGGCCCATGGAAATTCGGTGGTGTGGACATTGTGACAAGGTGACAACAACAATAAATTTTGTAGTGACCGAAGCACTTTGTTTGCCATAATAGGGGTAATTTTATGAAATCATGCTCCCAATGTGGAGCCCTGCCCACCATCAGCACATATCGGGAATTCTGGCAAACACTCCTCTTGCTTTTCCATCCATTAATATTAATGGACAAAAAATCATTAGGAACACATACTTGAATTACCAACCTGCACTCCAGGGGGCAAGGTTGCACAGTGGGAGCATGATTTCGCAAAATTAGCCTTCATGTCTTAACTAATGTTACAGAATTGCATCACAGTACGCGAATCAACAGCTAATGCATTGTCTATGTGTTCAATACTATTCATGTATGTCTAACTGCTAATACAAGATTAAATTGCTGTTTTATTTTGAAATGCTGCACTGTTTTAGTGTGTTTACAAAGTATGTCTGCTTACTGAATCTAACTTGAATTTGAATTTCTTTTTCACTATTATTTGTAGGAACAGAAAAACAGGGAAAGAGAAAGGCATACAATTTATCAAACCCATTCCATCACAGACCATGTACATTTCCCCATCCACTTAATCACCTGAAAGTTCTGCATAAATAATCCTTTATCTGCAAAGATATTTAGACAAAACATTCAACTATGTGTGTGTGTGTGTGTGTATATATCTACCAGTATAATTCCCAATCAAGTGTTTATACAATTCCTTATTGCAAGAGTTAATTGCTTCTGTCTAAAAACATTTTTGGGAAATCTGTTCCACATCCATCACTAGGAATATTGGAATAGAAGGCCCATCAAGCCTGCTCCACCATTTTGTTAGCCATGGCAGGGTCTTGTCGTCTTAATCCCAATTCCATACTGTTCATAATTTTACTAATTACCATAAAGAGTTTGTTTTGTGTCTAGTTTATGGATTTCCTCTCTGTAATGTGTTTTGTAGATTATGAACACAGCCCCTGAAATTGTGGGGAGCGGGAAGCTTCACCTGCCAGCTTTTTGCAACACTGACCCTGTCCCAAATCATAGGGATGGGATCATTTAAGTAAAAGAGAGGCCTCTATGTCATGTATGGCACTCCTTGGGCGTCTGCCCTGCAAGGGGCCTGGAATTTTGAAGCAGCACTTTATCACTTTATCAGGATAATAAAACAGGCTGTTCTGGCTGAAGAGGAAATTGTTTATTTAAAATTGATTCTTCTTGTAGGTGCCATTAGGAAGCTATCAATATGGGCACCAGTTAGTAACACTGGGAATCAAAGTACAGCTGCATCATGCAGGCACACTTTGCTCTGGAGGTAAAGGCTGCAGAACTGGCACAATTAATGGTCGTTGATGCCACAAAAAAAGGGCAGAGACTCGGTGAGTCCAACTCCTGCCCCAATTCTTCACCACCATCCCCCGCAGCTTTTACACACAGGCATTGAAGGAACTTTGGGGCCATTCCCTTTTAAATTATGTTAAACAGTGAAAGATTATTTCCATTTGATGGTGAATTGGTAACAAGGGAGTATAGATGGGATTATCATTAGAGAAATGAAGGAGGAAATTAGAAGAATTATTTCATGCAGAGGTTTATTAAAAAATAGAATGCTTTATCATAAAGTGGCTATTGATGTAGATGCAAAAAATGCCTTCTGCAAATGCATGTTGGGAAATTAGCTTCTATTCTTTTGGCTTTCCATAGAAAGTGGGCCAATTGTGCATACCTGTCATAAAGGCAATAGTATCACTGTACTTTGTGTGCATGGCACACAAAGTAGCCTGGTAACTTGACATCATCTGAGTTTGTTAGATCAGGTCATTTAAAACATGAGAATATGCTCCTTGCACACCTTGGCCCAGGTGCAGGGAGCATGATTCAAGTGTGGGCAGAATGTCCTTAAACACTTCTGCAAAAAATTTAAAGGTAAACTTTTAAAGATACATAGGTGTACATTTTTTTCTGGCCTTTAGAAAGGCTGAGAGTATTCTTTAAGTATTTGCCAGCCTTTTCAAGACAAGGAGGAACGTATTCACATGGGGGAAAAAAGCAAGTGAGGGCAAAACCAATGTTGAGGCACACAATGGAGCCTGTAGTCTAATCGAGGAGTGGTCTAGCACCCAACCCTTCTTGATGAATGTGGACATGCTTTCTTAGCCATTCCCTTTTAAATTATGTTATAGCTTTTACATCGACAGCCACTTTATGGTAAAGCATTCTATTTTCTAATAAACCTCTGTGTGAAATAATTATTCTAATTTCCTCCTTCATTTCTCTAATGATAATCCCATCTATACTCCCTTATTACCAATTCACCACCAAATGGTAATAATCTTTCACTGTTTAACCTCTCAAATAGTTTCATAATTTTGAAAAGCTCTATTATATCCCCTCTTAATCTTCTCTGGTCCAGTGATAAAAGCCCCAATCCTTCAAAACTTTCTTCATAACTATAATCTCATTCCTGATATAATTCCAGTAAATCTTCATTGTATTCTTTCCATGGCTCTAATATCTTTCCTCTAATGGGGTGCCCAGCACTGCATTCAATACTCTTTAAGTGTGCTCGAACCAATGTTTTGCATAAATTCAACAGCCCGGAATTTGCAGTCAGCGGTGAAGCAAAGGCGTTCACCACTGGCCTTGAAGTACACTTCACACAATGATCTCTGTGGAGAAGTTCGGGTTTTCTGACGTTCAATTCAAATCAACGGAGTATAGTGGGGATCCCCTAGTGCGAGCTGCTGTGATGTCAACAAGCTGTCTAAGCAGAAAATCAAAACTCAGAATTTTCACAGACAGCGAACAAGGAAGTGGGTAAGCTCTTAAAATTCTAACTTTTTAAAAATGTTAGAGCAAAATAAAGATTGGGGCGCTCACATGGGCAAAAGGCAAACCTGAAATAAAGATGAACAAACTTAAAAAAAAATTTAAATGTATTAAAAGCTTCTTATAAATGTTAATTTTTATTAAAATGAATACATTTCACACTGCACAAAATTTAAATTAGTTTTTCAGGCCCATAACCTTTGTTTAGCAGTCAATATGTTGTTAAAACCCCAGTTATACCTAATCCCTTTGGGTCTAACTTTTAGTGGCGAATTTAACAGTGTAATTACTGCGGAAGAGATTAAGTTTTCATCAGTTTCCCTGATTTGAGTCATTACACTGATTGCTGGCTCTGTGTCGGAGCAGTGAATGACAGACCGCAACTTCAGGATTTGCGCCAAATCCCAAAGTTGTGGTCAGTTTCAAAGGTGGAATGATGGCAAATGCTGCCAGTTCACCATCATCCAGACCGCATATTCTGGGCCATTATAACTTTTTTGTTTTTATTCTCAATGTCCCTGTATATAAAATCCAGAATCATATTCTCTTTTTAATGATCTTTTCTATCATAGAAACATAAACATAGAAGATAGGAGCAGGAGTAGGCCATTCGGCCCCTCGAGCCTGCTTTGCCATTCAATGCGATCATGGCTGATCATCCAAATTCAGTACCCTGTCCCTGCTTTCTCCCCATACCACTTGATTCCTTTAGCCTTAAGAAATATAGCCAACTCCTTCTTGAATATCTATATCTATAAAAGGCCTCTTCTGTCTGTCTGTTCTCTATACGTTCGAAAGTTATAGAGCTTACCGACACGCGCGTCACATCAAAAGAAAGCTTACGATTACGGACCGGTCATAGGCGTATTTACTTTTCCGTCAGACAAAAATCGTGCCCACGGTATCCCAAAAACGTTCAAAATTCCGGTCATTAGCATTGAGTGACTATGATGTCGAAGAGCTGCTATGATGTCAGAGCAGTTTTTGTGCTGTCATAAAGAGATCAATGCTTTCACTGCCCAGCCTACTCAGCTGGGGTGACTCGGGCCGGGCCTCTTCCTCTCTCTCTCTCCGTCTCTTTATCTCTCTCTCTGTCTCCCAGTCTCCCTCTCCCCCAGTTTCACTCTCTCACCCCCAGTTTCCCTCTCTCCCCCCTCAGTCTCTCTCTCTATCTCCCAGTCTCTCTCTCTCCCCCAGTCTCCCAGTCTCTCTCTCTCCTCCAGACTCTCCCTCCTCCAGTCTCTCTCTCTCTCTGTCTCTCTCTCCTCCAGTCTCTCTCTCCCCCCAATCTCACTCTCCCTTCCCCCGTCTCTCTCTCTCCCCAGTCTCTCTCTCTCCCGTCTCTCTCTCTCTCCCGTCTCTCGCTCTCTCTCTCCCGTCTCTCTCTCTCTCTCCCCCAGACTCTCTCTCGCCCCCTGAGTTGCTCTCTCTCTCCCCCCTCAGGTCTCTCTCTCTCTATCTCCCCAGTCAGTTCAGTTCAGTTCAGTTCAAATGCTTTATTGGCATGAAAGTTTACAGAGAACCATATTGCCAAAGCTTACATTGCAAAAAGGTACAGTTTTCCAACATTCTGTAGGTGTCAATCGATTTGACATTTGTTGGGTATATACAATATTACTTTTAAACAATATTAATTTTTAAACAGTCTTTCTACTTCATTTGGTACGTTCAATATTAATTTTAAACAGTCTTACTTTTAAACAGTCCTCAGGTTGTGACATGTTGTTACATATTTAGCCCCAAGGTATGGTCTGTCTCCTTCTCCTAGGACTAATCTCAATTTTGACAGATCATCCAATTCCTTGAAATCTGGGGTTGTTTGGCTTAGCTTGTTGAATAATATGTTTCTTGATGTGTTGAATTTTTCGCATTTTAGGAGGAAATGCATTTCTGTTTCAACCTCGCCAGCCAGACATTGATCGCATATTCTATTCTCTCTAGGCTGCCAGGATTTCTTGTATCTGCCTTTTTCAATTTCCAGTTGGTGGTCGCTTAGTCTGTACCTGGTGAGGGTCTGTCTCTGTTTTGTGTCTCTGATGGTCGTGAGGTAGTCTGCCAGTTTATATTCTCTTTTTAGGGCCCGGTAACATTCTAATCTGCTTTGGCTTTCGGTTATTTTGTTCCAATGTTCCAGGTAGGTTTCTTTGCATTTTTTAATGATTTGGTTCACTCGGATTGGTGTTTGGACGGCTGTGTTGGTCTGGGGCTGGTCAGGGTCCGGCTGAGTACTTAATTTCAGTAGCAGCTGACTCAGGGGACTCTTTTCTGGGTTTAGCTCTTGGGTCTGAAAGGCTTTGAAATGAAGGGTGTCTGGGGAGCTAGATTTGAGGTGATTTAGGAAGTTTAGTGCTCGTTTTTGGATGTTTATTATCAGTGGGTATCTGCCTAGTTCGGCTCTGCATGCATTTGTTGGCGTTTTTCTTTGGGTGCGAAGGATGCTTCGGCAGAATTCTGCATGTAGGGCTTCTATTGTGTGTTTTTCCCATTTAGTGTAGCTTTGGTGATTTAGCGGGCCCCATACTTCACTACCGTACAGTGCAATGGGCAGGATTATGCTGTCAAAAATTTTGAGCCAGATTTTGATTGGGATTTGGATGTTGTAGAATTTTCTTTTTATTGCATATAGGGCTCTTCGGGCTTTTTCTTTTAGTGCATTCACTGCTATGCTGAAGCTCCCTGATGCTGTAATAGTTAGACCAAGGTAGGTGTAGCTCATAGTGTGTCCTATAGTGGTATCACTGAGGGTAAACTGGTATTTGTTTTCCTGACATCTGGGTCTTTTCTGAAAAATCATGATGTTGGTTTTCTTTAGATTTACTGTTAGAGCCCAATTTTGGCAGTATTTGTCGAGTAGGTCTAGTTGTTGCTGTAATCCCTGTTCTGTGGGAGACAGCAGAACCAGGTCGTCCGCATAGAACAGGGACTTCACTTCTCCATCCAGGAGACGGAGACCTGGTGACTCGCTTTGCTCCAGCATGTCTGCTAATTCATTTATGTATATGTTGAGCAGGGTCGGGCTCAAATTGCAGCCCTGCCGGACGCCTCTTCTCTGGGTGAAGAAATCGGTGCGTTTGTCTCCAATTTTGACCCCGCATTTGTTTTTCAGATACATTGATTTAATAAGGTCATAGACTTTGCCCCCTATTCCACACTGAAGAAGTTTATAATAGAGCCCTTCGTGCCATATAGAGTCAAAGGCTTTCTTGAAGTCGATGAAACAGGCGAATATTTTCCCATTTTTTGTTTGGTGTTTATGTTTTTCAATGAGGGTGTGAAGGGTGTAGATATGGTCGGCGGTGCGGTGTTTTGGAAGAAAGCCTATTTGGTTTTTTCTGAGGATATTATGTTTGTTAAGAAAATCAAGTAATCTACTATTTAGAATACTGCAGAATAACTTCCCTAGACAACTGTTGACACAGATGCCGCGGTAGTTATTTGGGTCTGATTTGTTTCCACTTTTATATATGGGGGAGATTAGTCCTTGGCACCAGATATCGGGAAAACAGCCTGAGCGTAATATGATGTTGAATAGTTTGAGTATCGCACCCTGCATCTCCATATTGCTGAACTTTAGCATTTCATTTTTGATGTTGTCTGGGCCACAGGCTTTCTTTAGGTGGAGAGATTTTGTTTTTGTGGCCAGTTCTTTCCGTGTGATTGGGGAGTCTAGAGGGTTTTGGTTGTCTTTAATTGTTGCTTCTAATGTGTGGAGTTTTTCTGTGACCTGATGTTGACTTGTGTTTGTTTTGTTTTTTGGGATGTCTTTGTAGAGGTTTTCAAAATGTGTTCTCCAGATGTCGCCATCTTGGATTGGTAATGCTTGCAATTGTGTTGTACTCAGGTTATTCCACATTTCCCAGAATTGTTTTGGATTGGTGGAGTTTTCAATTTCTTCGAGTATTTTGTGGGTATAGTTTTGTGTTTTGTTCCTAATGGTGTGTTTATATCTTTTGAGGGTTTCGTTGTATCTAGTACGTAGGTCCGGGTTGTTTGGTTGCCTCTCTCTCTCTCCCCGTCTCTCTCTCTCCCCGTCTCTCTCTCTCCCCCCTCAGTCGCTCTCTCTCTCCCCGCAGTTTCTCTCTCTCTCTCCCCCGTCTCTCTCTCTCTCTCTCCCCCAGTCTCTCTCTCCCCCAGGTCTCTCTCTCCCCCCAGTCTGTCTCTCTCTCCGTCTCTCTCTCCCCCCAGTCTCTCTCTCTCTCCCCCAATCTCTCCCTCCACTCTCTCCCTCTCTCCCCATCTCTCTCTCTCTCTCCCCTCAGTCCCTCTCTCTCTCCCCCCCAGTCTCTCTCTCGCTCGCTCTCTCTCTCCCCAGTCTCTCTCTCCCTTCCCTGTCTCTCTCTCTCTCTCTCAATTCAATTCAATTCAATTCAAATGCTTTATTGGCATGAAAGTTTACAGGGAACCATATTGCCAAAGCTTACATAACAAAAAGTACAGTTTTCCAACATTCTGTAGGTGTCAAACAATTCTGACCTTCGTTGGTTACATACAATATTACTTTAAACAATATTAATTTAAACAGTCTTTGTACATCCGTGGGTACATTCAGTATTAATTTTAAACAGTCCTCAGGTTGTGACATGTTGTTACATATTTGGCACCAAGGTATGGTCTGTCTCCTTCTCCCAGGACTAATCTTAATTTTGACAGGTCATCCAATTCCTTGAAATCTGGGGTTGTTTGGCTGAGCTTGTCAAATAATATGTTTCTTGATGTGTTGAATTTTTCGCATTTTAGGAGGAAATGCATCTCTGTCTCAACCTCGCCGGCCAGACATTGATCACATATTCTATTCTCTCTAGGCTGCCAGGATTTCTTGTATCTTCCTTTTTCAATTGCTAGTTGGTGGTCGCTTAGTCTGTACCTGGTGAGGGTCTGTCTCTGTTTTGTGTCTCTGATGGTTGAGAGATAGTCTGCCAGTTTATATTCTCTTTTTAGGGCCCGGTAACATTCTAATCTGCTTTGGCTTTTGGTTATTTTGTTCCAATGCTCCAGGTAGGTTTCTTTGCTTTGTTTAATGATTTGGTTCACTCGGATTGGTGTTTGGACGGCAGTGTTGGTCTGGGACTGGTCAGGGTCCGGCTGAGTAGGAGTACTTAGTTTCAGTAGCAGCTGACTCAGGGGACTCTTTTCTGGGTTTAGCTCTTGGGTCTGGAAGGCTTTAAAATGAAGGGTGTCTGGGGAGCTAGATTTGAGGTGATTTAGGAAGTTTAGTGCTCGTTTTTGGATGTTTATTATCAGTGGGTATCTGCCTAGTTCGGCTCTGCATGCATTTGTTGGTGTTTTCCTTTGGGTGCGAAGGATGCTTCGGCAAAATTCTGCATGTAGGGCTTCTATTGTGTGTTTTTCCCATTTAGTGTAGCTATGGTGATTGAACGGGCCCCATACTTCACTACCGTACAGCGCAATCGGCAGGATTACGCTGTCAAATATTTTTAGCCAGATTTTGATTGGAATTTGGATGTTGTAGAATTTTCTTTTTATTGCATATAGGGCTCTTCGGGCTTTTTCTTTTAGTGCATTCACTGCTATGCTGAAGCTCCCTGATGCTGTAATGGTTAGACCAAGGTAAGTGTAGCTCATAGTGTGTCCTATGATGGTATCACTGAGAGTAAACTGGTATTTGTTTTCCTGACACTTGGGCCTTTTTTGAAAAACCATGATGTTGGTTTTCTTTAGATTTACTGTTAGGGCCCAATTTTGGCAGTATTTGTCGAGTCGGTCTAGTTGTTGCTGTAATCCCTGTTCTGTGGGAGACAGCAGAACCAGGTCATCCGCATAGAACAGGGATTTCACTTCTCTATCCAAGAGACATAGACCCGGTGACTCGCTTTGCTCCAGCATGTCTGCTAATTCATTTATGTATATGTTGAACAGGGTCAGGCTCAAATTGCAGCCCTGCCGGACGCCTCTTCTCTGGGTGAAGAAACAGGTGCGTTTGTCTCCAATTTTGACACCGCATTTATTTTTCAGATACATCGATTTGATAAGGTCATAGACTTTGCCCCCTATTCCACACTGAAGAAGTTTGTAATAGAGCCCTTCGTGCCAGATAGAGTCAAAGGCTTTCTTGAAGTCAATGAAACAAGCGAATATTTTCCCATTTTTTGTTTGGTGTACATGCTTTTCAATGAGAGTGTGAAGGGTATAGATATGGTCGGTGGTGCGGTGTTTTGGAAGAAAGCCTATTTGATTTTTTCTAAGGATCTTATGTTTGTTAAGAAAATCCAGTAATCTACTATTTAGAATACTGCAGAATAACTTCCCTAGACAACTGTTGACACAGATGCCGCGGTAGTTATTTGGGTCTGATTTGTTTCCACTTTTATATATGGGAGAGATGAGTCCTTGGCACCAGATATCAGGAAAACAGCCTGAACGTAATATGATGTTGAATAACTTGAGTACCGCACCCTGCATCTCCATATTGCTGAACTTGAGCATTTCATTTTTGATGTTGTCTGGACCACAGGCTTTCTTTAGGTGGAGAGATTTTGTTTTTGTGGCCAGTTCTTTCCATGTGATTGGGGAGTCTAGAGGGTTTTGGTTGTCTTTAATTGTTGCTTCTAATGTGTGGAGTTTTTCTGTGACATGATGTTGACTTGGGTTTGTTTCGTTTATTGGGATGTCTTTGTAGAGGTTTTCAAAATGTGTTCTCCAGATGTCGCCATCTTGGATTGGTAATGCTTGCAATTGTGTTGTACTCAGGTTATTCCACATTTCCCAGAATTGATTTGGATTAATGGAGTTTTCAATTTCTTCGAGTATTTCTCCCTGTCTCTCTCCCTCTCCCCCTCAGTCTCTCTCTCTCTCTCTCTCTATCTCCCCATTATTTCTCTCTCTCCCCAGTCTCTCTCCTCTCTCTCCCCCCAATCTCTCTACTCTCTCTCCCTCCAATCTCTCTACTCTCTCTCTCTCTCCCCGTCTCTCTCTCTCTCCCCCAGTCTCTCTCGCTCCCCCTCAGTCGCTCTTTCTCCCCCTCAGTCTCTCTCTATCTATCTCCCCAGTCTCTCTCTCTCTCCCCCAGCCTCTCCCTCTCTCTCTCCCCGTCTCTCTCTCTCGCCCCTCAGTCGCGCTCTCTCTCCCCCTCAGTCTTTCTCTCTCTCTATCTCCACATTCTCTCTCTCTCTCCCCAGTCTCTCTCCTCTCTCTCCCCCCAGTCCCTCTACTCTCTCTCTCCGTCTCTCTCTCTCCCCCTCAGTCGCTCTCTCTATCCCCCTCAGTCGCTCTCTCTATCCCCCTCAGTCGCTCTCTCTCTCCCCCTCAGTCGCTCTCTCTCTATCTCCCCAGCCTCTCTCTCTCTCCCCATCTCTCTCTCTCTCTCTCTCCCCCCTCAGTCGCTCTCTCTCTCCCCCAGTCTCTCTCTTCCCCCCTGGTCTCTCTCTCCCCCAGTCTCTCTCCCCAGTCTCTCTCTCCCCAGTCTCTCTCCTCAGTCTCTCTCTCCCCAGTCTCTCTCCTCTCTCTCCCCCCTCTCTCTCCCCCCAGTCTCTCCACTCGCTCTCTCTCCCCGTCTCTCTCTCTCCCCCCAGTCTCTCTCTCTCCTTCCCTCTCTGTCTCTGTCTGTCTCTCTCTCTCCTTCCCTCTCTGTCTCTCTCTCTCCTTCCCTCTCTCTCTCCTTCCCTCTCTCTCCCGTCTCTCTCTCTCTCTTCCTCAGACTCTCTCTCTCCCCCCGAGTCGCGCTCTCTCTCCCCCCTCAGGTCTCTCTCTATCTCCCCAGTCTCTCTCTCTCCCCGTCTCTCTCTCTCTCTCTCCCCGTCTCTATCTCTCCCCCCTCAGTCGCTCTCTCTCTCCCCGCAGTTTCTCTCTCTCTCTCCCCCCAAGTCTCTCTCTCTCCCCCGTCTCTCTCTCTCACCCTCTCCCCCAGGTCTCTCTCTCCCCCAGGTCTCTCTCTCCCCCAGGTCTCTCTCTCCCCCAGGTCTCTCTCTCCCCCCAGTCTCTCTCTCTCCCCCACTCTCTCCCTCTCCCTCCACTCTCTCCTTCTCCCCCAAGTCTCTCTCTCTCTCCCCATCTCTCTCTCTCTCTCTCCCCTCAGTCTCTCTCTCTCTCCCCCCCACCACCCCCCCCGTCTCTCTCTCTCCCCCCCAGTCTCTCTCGCTCGCTCTCTCTCTCTCTCTCTCTGTCCATCCCCAGTCTCTCTCTCTCCCCCTGTCTCTCTCTCTCTCTCCGTCTCTCTCTCCCCCCAGTCTCTCTCTCTCTCTCTCCCGTCTCTCTCTCTCTCCCGTCTCTCGCTCTCTCTCTCCTGTCTCTCTCTCTCTCTCTCCCCCAGACTCTCTCTCGCCCCCTGAGTCGCTCTCTCTCTCCCCCCTCAGGTCTCTCTCTCTCTATCTCCCCAGTCTCTCTCTCTCTCTCCCCGTCTCTCTCTCTCTCTCCCCGTCTCTCCCTCTCCCCCCTCAGTCGCTCTCTCTCTCCCCGCAGTTTCTCTCTCTCTCTCCCCCGTCTCTCTCTCTCTCTCCCCCAGTCTCTCTCTCCCCCAGGTCTCTCTCTCCCCCCAGTCTGTCTCTCTCTCCGTCTCTCTCTCCCCCCAGTCTCTCTCTCTCTCCCCCAATCTCTCCCTCTCCCTCCACTCTCTCCCTCTCCCCATCTCTCTCTCTCTCTCTCCCCTCAGTCCCTCTCTCTCTCCCCCCCTCCCCCCGGTCTCTCTCTCCCCCCCAGTCTCTCTCTCGCTCACTCTCTCTCTCCCCAGTCTCTCTCTCCCTTCCCTGTCTCTCTCCCTCTCCCCCTCAGTCTCTCTCTCTCTCTCTCTCTCTCTCTATCTCCCCAGTCTCTCTCCTCCAATCTCTCTTCTCTCTCTCTCTCTCTCTCTCTCGCTCCCCGTCTCTCTCTCTCTCTCCCCCAGTCTCTCTCGCTCCCCCTCAGTCGCTCTCTCTCCCCCTCAGTCAGTTCAGTTCAGTTCAGTTCAAATGCTTTATTGGCATGAAAGTTTACAGAGAACCATATTGCCAAAGCTTACATAGCAAAAAGGTACTCTCTCTATCTATCTCCCCAGTCTCTCTCTCTCCCCCAGTCTCTCCCTCTCTCTCTCCCCGTCTCTCTCTCTCTCCCCCCTCAGTCGCTCTCTCTCTCCCCCTCAGTCTCTCTCTCTCTCTCTATCTCCACATTCTCTCTCTCTCTCCCCAGTCTCTCTCCTCTCTCTCCCCCCAGTCTCTCTCTCTCTCTCTCTCTCCCCGTCTCTCTCTCTCCCCCTCAGTCGCTCTCTCTCTCCCCCTCAGTCGCTCTCTCTCTATCTCCCCAGCCTCTCTCTCTCTCCCCATCTCTCTCTCTCTCTCTCTCCCCCCTCAGTCGCTCTCTCTCTCCCCCAGTCTCTCTCTTCCCCCCTGGTCTCTCTCTCCCCCAGTCTCTCTCTCCCCAGTCTCTCTCTCCCCAGTCTCTCTCCTCAGTCTCTCTCTCCCCAGTCTCTCTCCTCTCTCTCCCCCCAGTCTCTCCACTCTCTCTCTCTCCCCGTCTCTCTCTCTCCCCCCAGTCTCTCTCTCTCCTTCCCTCTCTGTCTCTGTCTGTCTCTCTCTCTCCTTCCCTCTCTGTCTCTCTCTCTCTCCTTCCCTCTCTCTCTGTCTCTCTCTCTCTCTCCCGTCTCTCTCTCTCTCTCTCCCACAGACTCTCTCTCTCTCCCCCCGAGTCGCGCTCTCTCTCCCCCCTCAGGTCTCTCTCTCTCTATCTCCCCAGTCTCTCTCTCTCCCCGTCTCTCTCTCTCTCTCTCTCTCTCTCCCCGTCTCTATCTCTCCCCCCTCAGTCGCTCTCTCTCTCCCCGCAGTTTCTCTCTCTCTCTCCCCCCGAGTCTCTCTCTCTCCCCCGTCTCTCTCTCTCTCTCTCTCCCTCTCCCCCAGGTCTCTCTCTCCCCCAGGTCTCTCTCTCCCCCCAGTCTCTCTCTCTCTCCCACTCTCTCCCTCTCCCTCCACTCTCTCCCTCTCCCCCCAAGTCTCTCTCTCTCTCCCCATCTCTCTCTCTCTCTCCCCTCAGTCTCTCTCTCTCCTCCCCCCACCACCCCCCACCCCCGGTCTCTCTCCCCCCACAGTCTCTCTCTCGCTCGCTCTCTCTCTCTCTCTCTCTCTGTCCCCAGTCTCTCTCCCTTCCCCGTCTCTCTCTCTCTCTCTCCCTGTCTCTCTTCCCCAGTCTCTCTCTCTCTCCCCCTGTCTCTCTCTCTCTATCTCCCCATTCTTTCTCTCTCTCCCCCAGTCTCTCTCTCTCTCCCCCTCAGTCGCTCTCTCTCCCCCCCAGTCTCTATCTATCTCCCCAGTCTCTCTCTCTCTCCCCGTTTCTCTATCTCTCTCTCTGTCTCCCAGTCTCTCTCTCTCTGTCTCCCAGTCTCTCTATCTCTTCCCCCAGTCTCTCTCTCTCTCTCCCCCAGTTTCTCTCTCTCTCTCCCCGTCTCTCTCTCTCTCAACCCTCAGTCTCTCTCTATCTCCCAGTCTCTCTCTCTCCCCCAGTCTCCCAGTCTCTCTCTCTCCTCCAGACTCTCCCTCCTCCAGTCTCTCTCTCCCAGTCTCTCTCTCTCCGTCTCTCTCTCTCCTCCAGTCTCTCCCTCCTCCAGTCTCTCTCTGTCTCCCCCCAATCTCTCTCTCGCTCCCCATCTCTCTATCCCTCTCTCTCTCTGTCTCCCAGTCTCTCTATCTCTCTCTCTCCCCAGTCTCTCTCTCCCTTCCCCCGTCTCTCTCTCTCTCTCTTTCTCTCTCCCCCATTCTCTCTCTCTCCCCCATCTCTCTCTCTCTCTCTCTCCCCCAGTCTCTCTCTCCCTTCCCCCGTCTCTCTCTCTCTCTCTTTCTCTCTCCCCCAGTCTCTCTCTCCCTTCCCCCGTCTCTCTCTCTCTCTCTTTCTCTCTCCCCCAGTCTCTCTCTCTCCCCCATCTCTCTCTCTCTCTCTCTCTCTCCCCCAGTCTCTCTCTCCCCAGTCTCTCTCCTCTCTCCCTCTCTCTCCCCAGTCTCTCTCCTCTCTCTCCCCCGTCTCTCTACTCTCTCCCCCCTCAGTCTCTCTCCCCCCAGTCTCTCTACTCTCTCCCCCCTCAGTCTCTCTCTATCTCCCCAGTCTCTCTCTCTCTATCTCCCCGTCTCTCTCTCTCTCCCTCTCTCCCCCCAGTCTCTCTACTCTTTCTCTCTCCCCGTCTCTCTCTCTCTCCCCCCAGTCTCTCTCTCGCCTTCCCTCTCTGTCTCTGTCTGTCTCTCTCTCCTTCCCCCTCTCTCTCTCTCTCCTTCCCTCTCTCTCTCTCTCTCTCTCTCCTTCCCTCTCTCTCTCTCTCTCTCTCCCTCTCCTTCCCTCTCTCTATATCTCTCTCCTTCCCTCTCTCTCTCTCTGTCTCTCTCTCTGTCTCTCTCTCCTTCCCTCTCTCTGTCTCTCTCTCCTTCTCTCTCTCTCTCCTTCCCTCTCTCTCTCCCTCTCCTTCCCTCTCTCTCTCTGTCTCTCTCTCCTTCCATCTCTCTCCTTCCCTCTCTCTGTCTCTCTCTCCTTCCCCCTCTCTGTCTCTCTCTCTCTCCTTCCCTCTCTCTCTCTCTCTCCTTCCCTTTCTCTCTCTCTCTCTCTCTCTCCTTCCCTCTCTCTCTCGTCTCCCCCTGTCTCTCTCTCTCTCTCTCTCTCTCTCCCAGTCTCTCTCTTTCACACACTCCCAGTCTCACTCTCTCACACACTTCCAGTCTCTCTGTCTCTCTCTCACTCCCAGTCTCTCTCTCTCTCTCTCTCTCACACACTCCCACTCTCTCTCTCACACACTCCACTCTCCCTCTCTCTCTCACACTCCCACTCTCTCTCACACTCCCTCTCTCTCTCTCTCTCTCTCACTCCCAGTCTCTCTCTCTCTCACACACTCCCAGACTCTCTCTCTCTCACACTCCCAGTCTCTCTCTCTCTCTCTCTCTCTCTCTCTCTCACTCCCAGTCTCTCTCTCTCTCTCACACTTCCAGTCTCTCTCTCTCTCTCTCTCTCTCACACTCCCAGTCTCTCTCTCTTCCCCCCAATCTCTTTCTTTCTCTTCTCCCCCCAATCTCTCTCTCTCTCTTCTCCCCCCAGTCTCTCTCTCTCTCACCCCGTCTCTCTCTCCTTTCCTCTCTCACTCTCCTTCACTCTCTCTCTCTCTCTCTCTTCCCTCTCTCTCTCTCTCTCTTCCCCCCAGTCGCTCCCTCTCTCTTCCAACAACAACATGCCCTCAAAAAAGCCTCGGCACCGCCAGGCACCCCCAGCTAGTATTTAATGTTCACCACTCTCTGGATGAAGAAATTCCTCCTCATTTCTGTCCTAAATGGCCTACCCCTTATCCTTAGACTGTGACCCCTGGTTCTCGACTCCCCGACTATCGGAAACATCCTTCCTGCATCTAGTCTGTCCAGTCCTGTCAGAATTTTATAAGTTTCAATGCAATCCCCTCTCATTCTTCTAAACTCCAGCGAGTACAAGCCCAATCGACCCAATCTCTCCTCATACGTCATTCCTGCCATCCCAGGTATCAGCCTGGTGAATCTTCGCTGAACTCTTTCCATGGCAAGAACATCCTTCCTCAGATAAGGCGACCAAAACTGCACACAATACTCAAGATGTGGTCTCACCAAGGCTCTGTATAACTGCAGCAAGACATCCTTGTTCCTGTACTCAAACCCTCTCGCCATTTGCCTTCTTAACCACCTGCTGCACCTGCATGCTTACCTGCAGCGACTGGTGCACAAGGACACCCAGGTCTTGTTTAACTTCCCCTTCTTCCAATCTATTGCCATTCAGATAATAATCTGCCTTCCTGTTTTTGGCACCAAAGTGGATAACCTCACATTTATCCACGTTATATTGCATCTGCCATGCTTTTGCCCAATCACCCAACCTGTCCAAATCATCCTGGAGTTTCTCAGCATCCTCCTCACAGCACACATGCCCACCCAGCTTTGTGTTGTCTGCAAATTTGGAGATATTACATCTAGTTCCCTTGTCTAGATCATTAATATATATTGTGAATAGCTGGGGTACAAGGACCGATCCCTGCGGTACCCCACTAGTCACTGCCTGCCACTCAGAAAAAGACCCGTTTATTCCAACTCTTTGCTTTCTGTCTGCCAACCAGTTCTCTATCCAAGTCAATACCTTGCCCCCAATCCCATGTGCCTTAACTTTACACGCTAATCTCTTATGCGGGACCTTATCGAAAGCCTTCTGAAAGTCCAAAAACACCACATCCACTGGTTCTCCCTTATCTATTTTACTAGTTACATCCTCAAAAAGTTCCAGTAGATTAGTCAAGCACGATTTACCTTTTGTAAATCCATGTTGACTTTGTCCGATCCTGTCACTGTTTTCCAAGTGCTCTGCTATTACATCTTTTATAATGGACTCCAGCATTTTCCCCACTACCGATGTCCGGCTTACCGGTCTGTAATTCCCCGTTTTCTCTCTACCACCTTTTTTGAATAGTGGGGTAACATTAGCTACCCTCCAATCCATGGGTACTGTTCCAGATTCCATCGAATGCTGGAAGATGATCAGCAAAGCATCAACTATTTCTAGGGCCACTTCCTTAAGTACCCTAGGATGTAGATTATCAGGCCCTAGGGATTTATTGGCCTTCAATCCCATCAATTTCCCTAACACCATTTCCCTAGAAATACTGATTTCTTTCAGTTCCTCCCTTTCATCAGACACTATGTTCCCCGACATCTCTGGGAGGTTATTTGTGTCCTCCTTTGTGAAGACAGAACCAAAATGTGTATTTAATTGGCCTGCCATTTCTTTGTTCCCCATTATAAATTCCCCTGATTCTGACTGCAAGGGACCTACGCTTGACTTCACCAATCTTTTTCTCTTCACATATCTATAAAAGCTTTTATAGTCAGTTTGTATGTTCCCTGCAAGCTTACTCTCATATTCTATTTTCCCTTTCTTAATTAATCCCTTTGTCCTCCTTTGTTGAATCCTAACCTGCTCCCAATCCTCAGGTTTACTGCTTTTTCTGGCAAATTTATATGTCCTCTCCTTGGATCTTATGCTATCCCTAATTTCCCTTGTTAGGCACGGTTGAGTCACCTTTTTTGTTTTATTTTTATGCCAAACTGGGATGAACAAATTCTGTAGTTCATCCATGCGGTGTGTGAATGTTTGCCATTGCCTATCCACTGTCAACCCTTTGAGTGACATTCCCCAATCAATCCTACCTGACTCACGCCTCAGACCATTGTAGTTTCCTTTATTTAAATTTAGGACCCTAGTCTCTGAGTCGACTGCTTCATTCTCCATCTTAATGAACAATTCAATCATATTATGATCGCTCCGACCCAAGGGGCCTCGTACAACAAGGTTGCTAATTAATCCTTTCTCATTACATAATACCCAGTCTAAGATGGCATGATCTCTGGTTGGTTCCTCGACATATTGGTCCAGGAAACCATCCCTTAAACACTCCAGGAATTCCTCCTCCACAGTATTGTTACTAATTTGGTTAGCCCAATCTATATGTAGATTAAAGTCACCCATGATGACTGCTGTGCCCTTATTGCACACTTCTCTAATTTCCCTTTTAATGCCATCCCCAACCTCTGCATTACTGTTTGGAGGTCTATATACTACTCCCACTAATGTTTTCTGCCCCTTGGTATTTCTCAGTTCTACCCATACAGATCCTACATCATCATCTGCACTATCTTTACAGCCCTAAATCTGTCTGTTCCTCTACTTTGTCTTATCATTTAAGATGCACTTCCTTTCTCTGTTTGTTTTTGTAAAATCAATTACTTCAGTTTTCTCTGCATAGAACTGTATTTGCCACCTATCTGCCCACTTTTCTATCCTGTCTACATCCTCCTGCAATCTCTTGCGTTCTTTGTAATCATTTGCCATGCCCCTTGATGTGCCTTCAATAACCACAAAACTAGAAGTTATTAACTTAAACAAGTTGGCTTTTAATCACTAAGATCAGAGCTAACATCTCAACACACCGACTGGCTCACAGGAATGAGTCAAACAGGTTAGTCAGGAAAGAGGAAGTGAAACTATACACAGTGTGGGGGAGGGTAATATACATGAGTGCAAAACAAATACAGGCAAGACAAACACATTTCATTACATTCACCCCTTTAGATTTAGTCCATCGGGGTGATGTTTCTTAAAAGTTGGTATAAGTGAGTCTGTCAGGAGGTTTTGCGGTTCTCAGTGATCGGCGCAAAGCCGGTTGGGGTGCCTCTAGGGGAGTGGATTCTGGTTCCTCCGCTGTCCGGGCCTCCGCAGTGTCTTCCAGGTTATCTGCAGTGTCCTCCAGGTTAAAGTTGGGTATTGATACCTCTGGGCGTCCTGTCTCTTTTTGGTGTAGGTCTTCCTCGGGTAGTCTCTCATCGTTCTCTTCGCTCCCCGAGGGAGCGAGGTCTTTTATGGAAACTGTCCTCTCGCCCGTCAGAGTATTCGATATAGGCGTACTGAGGGTTTGCATGGAGGAGCTGTACCTTTTCCACAAGGGGGTCCATTTTATGGCCTCTCACGTGCTTCCGCAATAGTCAGCCACGCGGGTAGAGATATGCCCGAGGTGGATTTCCGGGGGAAAACAAACATCTTTTCGTGAGGGGTAGCGTTAGTGGCTGTACATAACAGAGACCTTATGGAGTGGAGCACGTCTGGGAGGACTTCCTGCCAGCGGGAGGTCGGAAGGCCTTTTGACTTTAAGGCTAATGTGACAGCCTTCCAAACAGTAGCATTCTCCCTTTCCACTTGCCCATTACCCCGGGGGTTGTAGCTAGTGGTTCTGCTAGTGGCTATCCCCTTTGAGAGCAAGAACTGGCGCAGTTCATCACTCATAAATGACGTCCCCCTATCGCTGTGTATGTAGTTCGGCATGCCAAACATGCAGAATAGATTACAGAGACACTTGATGACCGTGGCACTGGTCATGTCTGGGCAGGGAATGGCAAAGGGGAAGCGGAAATATTCATCGATGATATTGAGGAAGTATACATTACGGTCGGCAGAGGGAAGGGGTCCCTTGAAGTCCAGACTTAGGCGCTCGAATGGCCGTGTGGCTTTGATAAGGTGTGCACGGTCAGGCCTGTAGAAACGAGGCTTGCATTCCGCACAGATGCTGCAGGCTCTGGTCATTGCCCTGACCTCCTCGATGGAGTGGGCAGATTGCGGGACTTTATAAAATGGTATAGTCGGGTGACCCCTGGGTGACAGAGGTCGTTGTGGAGACCCTGTAATTTGTCCGTATGAATGCTGGCACACATTCCCCGCGATAGGGCGTCTGGGGGTTCATTAAGGGCTCCCGGCCTGTACATAATATCATAGTCGAACGTGGATAGTTCGATCCTCCACCTGAGTATTTTGTCATTCTTGATTTTCCCCCTTTGTTTGTTATTAAACATGAAAGCCACCGACCGCTGGTCGGTGAGCAGGGTGAAACGTTTGCCGGCTAGGTAGTGTCTCCAGTGCTGCACTGCCTCCACTATAGCCTGTGCCTCCTTCTCGACAGAAGAGTGCCTGATTTCAGGTCCCTGAAGGGTTCGGGAGAAGAAGGCCACAGGTCTCCCAGCCTGATTGAGGGTCGCAGCTAAGGCAAAGTCTGACGCATCGCTTTCGACTTGAAAGGGAATGCTTTCGTCCACTGCACACAGTGCAGCCCTTTCAATGTCCTGTTTGATACTGGTGAAAACCTCCCGAGCTTCAGCTGATAGTGGGAAGGACGTCGATTTAATGAGGGGTCGGGCCTTATCAGAGTAATTGGGCACCCATTGGGCATAGTACGAAAAAAATCCCAGGCACCTTTTTAAAGCTTTGGGATTGTGTGGCAGGGGCAGTTCCTTTAGGGGGCGTAATCGGTCAGGGTCCGGTCCAATTACCCCATCTTCCACCACACAGCCGAGGATACAGAGACGGGTTGTGTTGAAGACACATTTGTCTTCATTGTAGGTTAGATTCAGCTTTAGGGCAGTTTTTAAAAATCTCGCAAGATTTAGATCGTGGTCTTGCTGGTTGTGCCCGCAGATAGTGACATTGTCCAGATAGGGGTAGGTAGCTTGTAGTTTATTCTCGTCAACCATGCAGTCCATCTCACGTTGGAAGACCGAGACCCCATTTGTTACCCCGAAGGGCACTCTGAGAAAATGGTAGAGGCGTCCGTTCGCCTCAAAGGCGGTGTATGGGCGGTCTTCCGTTCTAATGGGGAGCTGGTGATACGCGGATTTGAGGTCGATAGTCGAGAAGACTCGGTATTGCGCAATCTGGTTGACCATTTCTGATATGCGGAGTAAAGGGTAGGCGTCCAGCTGGGTATAAATATTAACAGTCTGGCTGTAGTCAATTACCATCCGTTTCTTTTCGCTATTTTTAACTATGACTACTTGGGCACGCCACGGACTGGTACTGCATTCAGTAATGCCTTCCCGCAGGAGTCTGTCCACTTCCACCTTGATAAAGTGTCTGTCTTCCAGACTGTACCGTCTACTTTTGGTCGCTATGGGCCTACAGTTCGGAGCGAGATTAGCAAATAAAGAGGGCGGGCTGATTTTTAAGGTTGATAGGCCACAGACTGTGAGTGGCGGCTGGGACCCGCCATATGCTAGTGTGACACTTTCGTGGTGGCACTGGAAGTCCAGGCCCAAGATTACATTAACACAGAGTTCTGGCATCACGAGGAGTTTAAAATCCTTGTAGTCCGTGCCTTTTACAGTCAGTGTTACCACACAGTAGCCCAAAATGTCCGAAGTGTGGGGCTTAGCAGCCATAGCAATTCTGCTCCGTGTAGGGGTTACCGTTAATGAGTGCCGCCGTACCAGGCTAGGGTGGATAAAACTCTCGGTACTCCCACAGTCAATTAAACATTTTGTTAAATTCCCGTTTACCCGTATGTCCATCATGGATTTTGTCAATGGGTGTGGCCTGGATTGATCCACCGTGATCGAAGCCACTGTTGGGCCCTGGGCGGCCGTTGAGTCGGGAAAAGATGGCGGATCCCAAGATGGCGGCCCGCACGGCACGCACGAGGCGGTGACGGAGTTGGAAATCGGATTCCCCCTGCAGACTTTGCTAAAATGCCCCTTTTTCTTACATTTGAAGCATGTAGCGTCCTTCGCTGGGCATCGTTGTCTGGGGTGCTTGGCCTGGCCGCAGAAGTAGCATTTCGGGCCTCGAGACATTGCCGCTGTAGTAAGACTCCTGGGTGAACTTCTGTGTGGGGACTCCGGCGGTGTAGAGCTGGTCTGAGACCTGGATGGGGAAGATGGCTGATTCCAAGATGGCGTCCGCTCGGCGCGCACGAGGCGGTGAGGGCCGCATGGCCGGAAGAATAAGAGTCAGAGTTTTTCTGGGCCATGTCCAGCGATCGCGCAGTGGCCACTGCCTTTTTTAAGTCCAGGACCTCCTTCTCCAGCAGTCTCTGCCGGATATAATTCGATTTGAGGCCTGTGATGAAGGAATCGCGGACCAATTCGTCAGAGTACACGTTGGCCGTCACGGCCTTGCAGTTACAGTCCCGGACCAAGTCCTTTAGGCCCTGTAAGAAATCGTCCATTGATTCCTCAGGTCGCTGCCTGCGTGTAGCCAGCAGATGTCTGGCGTACACTTCGTTTACTGGCCTCTGGTATTGGGCCTTCAGGATAGTGATGGCCTCCGTGTAAGAGGTGACGTCCCGGATGAACGAATAAATCCGATGAATATTACCGTGATCTTAGTGATTAAAAGCCAACTTGTTTAAGTTAATAACTTCTAGTTTTGTGGTTATTGAAGGCACATCAATTTTAATCACTAAGATCAGAGCTAACATCTCAACACACCGACTGGCTCACAGGAATGAGTCATACAGGTTAGTCAGGAAAGAGGAAGTGAAACTATACACAGTGTGGGGGAGGGTAATATACATGAGTGCAAAACGAATACAGGCAAGACAAACACATTTCATTACACCCCTAATTTAGTATCACAAGGAACTTTGATCTCGCTCTAGTGGCTATATCCAAATTATTTACATAAATGGAAAACTAAAGAGGTTCTAGCAAAGATTCCTGAAACATGTCACTGTCCAAATCCTGCCAATCTGTCAATCATGATTCAGGTATGATTTACATGATTCTGTAAAATTTCTTTAAAACAGTAATTTAATCATAGAATCGTAGAAACTTACAGCACAGAAGGAGGCCATTCAGCCCTTTGTGCCTGTGCTGGCTCTTTGAAAGAGCAGTCATGCTTGGTCCCACATCTCCACTTATTGTCCCTAACCCTGTAAGTTCCTCATCCTCAAGTACCTGTCCAACTCCCTTCTAAAATTATTTATGGAATCAACTTCCACCATCTTTTCAGGTAGAGCATTCCAGATCCTGACAACTCTCTGAGTGGAAAAAATTCTCCTCGTCTTCCCTCTAGAACATTTGCCAATGACTTCAAATCCATGACCTTTGGCTATTGACCCACTTGCCAGAGGGATTGGTTTTTCTCCATCTACTCTATCAAAACCTTTCCCATCACCTTGAAAACCTCTATTAGGTCACCTCTTACCTTCTCTGTTCCAAGGAGAACAGTCCTAACTTTTCCAACCTCTCCTCATAACTGAAGTCCCTCATCCCCAATAACACCCTGGTAAACCTCTTCTGTACTCTTTCTCAGGCCTTTATATTCTGAAATGTGGTGCTCAGAATTGTCCACAATACTCCAACTGAAGCCTAACCAGTGATTTATAAAGTGCTAGCATGCTCCCTTTGCTTTTATGTTCTATTCCTCTATTTATAAACCCGAGTAACCCATATGTTTTTTAAACCACCTTATCAACTTGATCTGCTGCCATTAAGAATTTGTGTATATGGACACCAAGGTCTCTCTGCTCATCTACACATTTCAAAATTGTGTCATTTATAGTATACGGTCCTCCCAAAGTGCATCACTGCACACTTCTCTGAACGCCATCTGCCATGCTTCTTATATTTCACCATCCTGTCTATGTCATCCTGAAGTCTATAACTATCCTGATCATTATCTACTACTTTGTCAAGTTTCGTATCACCTGCAAACTTTATAATGCTGCTCCCTACACCAGTAGGTCGTTTATAAAAACTGAAAAGAGTAACGGACCCAAAACCCTTGGGAAACACCACTGCAAACAACCTCCCAGTCTGAAAAAACATCCATCCAGCACCACCCTTTGCTTCATGTCACTGAGCCAATTTCAGATCCATAACCCCACTTTCCCCTTAATTCCATGGGCTTTCATCTTCTAACAAGCCTCCTATGTGGCACTTTGTCGAATGCCTTCCAAAAGGCCACCTATATAACATTTACTGCATTACCTTGATCAACCTTCTTTGTTACCTCATTAAAGAATTCAATCAAGTTAGTCTGCCATGATTTGCCTTTAACAAATCCATGCTGGCTCTCCTTGATTAACCCATGCCTTTACAAATGAAAGTTTATTTTGTCCCTGATAATGGTTTCCAATAGTTTCCCCACTACCGACGTTAGGCTGACTGGCCTGTAGTTTCATGGTTTATCCTTCTCCCCTTTCTTGAATAGTGGTATAACATTAGCAACCCTCCAGTCCTCCGGCACTACTTGTGTATCCAATGAGGATTGAAAGATTGTGACCAATGCCTCTGCTATTTCTACCTTTGCTTCTTTCAGCAGCCTAGGATGTAGTCCATCAGAACCAGGTGACTTACCAACTTTCAGTAATGCTGAGTTGTTTCATGTTTATTATATAATTCCAGTCTCAAAAAAGTAAACAGCTTTTTTCCCCCATTTTTCTTTTTGATGATGAAAAACAAAACAGGCAACATAAGCCCAGGAATGACAGGAATCTTCATGACTGCTTGACACCATATGAGATTCCTTTATTAGCTATTTAAACATAGGCATGAGCCTGTTTTAAATAGATGAGATAATGAATTTGTTAAATGGGAGACTAAGAACATAAGAAATAGGAGCAGGAGTAGGCAATTCGGCCCTTCGAGCCTGCTCCGCCATTCAACAAGATCATGCTGATCTTCTACCTCATCTCCACTTTCCTGCACTATCCCCATATCCCTTGATTCCCTCAATATTCAAAAATCTATCTATCTCTGTCTTGAATATACTCCACAGCCCTCTGGGGTAGAGAATTCCAAAGATTCACCACCCTCTGAGTGAAGAAATTTCTCCTCATCTCAGTCCTAAATGGCCAACCCCTTATTCTGAGTGTGACCCCTGGTTCTAGACTAGCAGCCAGGGGAAACATCCTCCCTGCATCTACCCTGTCAAGTCCTATAAGAATATTGTATGTTTCAATGAGACCACCTCTAATTCTTCTAAACTCTAGATAATATAGGCCTAGTCTACTCAATCTCTCCTCATAGGACAATCCCCCCATCCCAGGAACCAGTCTGGTGAACCTTTGTTGCACTCCCTCTATGGCAAATATATCCTTCCTTAGGTAAGGAGACCAAAGCAGTAAACAATACTCCAGGTGTGGTCTCACCAGGGCCTTATATAATTGCTGTAAGACATCTTTACCCTTATACTCAAATCCTCTTGTAATAAAGGCCAACATACCATTTGCTTTCCTAATTGCTTGCTGTACCTGCATGTTAACTTTCAGTGATTCGTGTACAAGGACACCCAGGTCCCTCTGGACACCAACATTTCCCAATCGCTCACCATTTAAAAAATACTCTGCTTTTCTATTTTTCCTACCAAAGTGGATAACTTCACATTTCTCCACATTATATTCCATTTGCCATGTTCTTGCCACTCACTTAACCTGTCTATTTCCCCTTGAAGCCTCCTTGCATCTTCCTCACAACTTACACTGCCACCCAGCTTTGTATCATCAGCAAACTTGGATATATTACAACTGGTCCCCTCATCCAAATCATTGATATAGATTGTGAATAGCTGAGGCCCAAGCACTGATCCTTGCGGTACCTCACTAGTTACAGCCTGCCAACCCAAAAGAGACCCATTTATTCCTACTCTGTTTTCTGTCTGTTAACCAATCCTCAATCCATGCTAGTTTACCCCCAATCCCATGAGCCCTAATTTTGTTTAATAACCTCTTGTGTGGCAGCTTATCGAATGCCTTCTGAAAATCCAAATACACCACATCCACTGGTTCCCCCTTATCTATTCTGCTAGTTACAACCTCAAAAGACTCTTAACAGATTTGTCAAACACGGTTTCCCTTTCATAAGTCCATGTTGACTCTGCCCAATCCTATTATTATTTTCTAAATGCCCTGTTACTGCACCCTTAATAATAGATTCTAGCATTTTCCCTACTACCGATATCAGGCTAACTGGTCTGTAGTTCCCCGTTTTCTCTCTTCCCTCCTTTCTTAAATAGTGGGGTTACATTTACCACCTTCCAATCCGCAGGAACCATTCTAGAATCTATGGAATTTTGGAAAATGACAACCAATGCATCCACTATCTCTATAGCCACCTCTTTCAAAACCCTAGGATGTAGACCATCGGGTCCAGGGGATTGATTGGTTTTCAGTCCCATTAATTTCTCCAGTACTATTTTTTTACTAACACTATTTTCTTTCAGTTCCTCATTCTCATGAGAGCCTTGGTTCTCCACTATTTACGAGAAGCTTTTTGCGTCTTCTTAAGGATTATCATACAAGCACGGTAAGTGTTTTGTATGTCAATATCACAAACACTAATTTCTGGTAATAGTGCACAATAATAGCATAAATAGTATCATCAATAATAACATGATTGACATGTTCATCATCTAATTCAGATTTTGCATTTATAGGATTACATAGGATATACAGCACAGAAACAAGCCATTTGGCACAACCAGATAGCTACACCATGCCGCCGTTTATGCTCCATTCGAGCCACCTGCCTTTCCTCATCTAACTCTATCAGCATAACCCTCTATTCTCTTCTCCCTCATATGCTTATGTAGCCTCCCCTAAAATGCATCTATACTATTTGCTTCAACCATTCCCTGTGGTAGCAAGTTCTATATTCTCACCACTCTCTGGGTAAAGAAGTTTCTTCTGAATTCTCTATTTGATTTCTTGGTGGCTATCTTATATTGATGGCCTCTAGTTTTGCTCTTCCCCACCAGTGGAAACACTCTCTCTGTGTCTACTCTATCAAAACCTTTCATAATTTTAAAGTCCTCTATTAGGTCACCCCTCAGCCTTTTCTTTTCAAGAGAAAAGAAACCCAGGCTGTTCATTCTTTCCTGATAGCTACACCCTCCCATTTCTGGTATCATCCTTGTAAATCTTTTTTGCACCCTCACCAGTGCTTCTATATACTTTTTAGAATATGGCAACCAGAATTGTACGTAGTACTCCAAGTGTGGTCTAACCAAGGTTCGATACAGGTTTAGCATAACTTCTCTATTTTTCAATTCTATCCCTCTAGAAATAAACCCAAGTGCTTGGTTTGCTTTTTTATGGTCTTATTAACCTGTGTTGCTACTTTTAGTGATTTGTGTGTTTGTACTCCGAGATCCCTTTGCTCTTCTACCCCATTTAGATTCTTATTTTCCCAGTAATATGTGACCGTCTTATTTTTCTTACCAAAATGTGATATCTCACATTTATCTGTGTTGAAATTTATTTGCCAATTTATGCCCATTCTGCAAGTTTATTAATGTCTTCTTGTAATTTGTTGCAGTCCTCTTCGGTACTAACTATCCCCCCCTCCCCGCCAATTTGGTCATTCACCAATTTAGAAATTGTGTTTTTGATCCCAATGTCTAAATCGTTAATATAAATTGTGCACTGATTCTTGTGGGACCCCACTTCCCACCTTCTGCCATTCTGAATAGCTATCCTTTACCCCTACACTCTGCTTCCTGTCTTGAAGCCAACTAGCTATCCATTCTGATAGCAAAATACTGTGGATGCTGGAAATCTGAAATAACAACAGAAAACGCTGGAAAAAGTGACAGGCCACCGGGAGCTCGGGGTCCCCCTTATGGCCTGGACCCCTCCATATGGCTTCTTATCCTCTCTAGATCTTTTCATTGCAAACTGCCGCCGTGACATCGGCCGTCTCCATTTCTCTGCTCCCCTCACTCACTCCAACCTACCTCGCTCTGAACTTGCAGCACTCCATTCTCTCAGATCCAACCCCGACATTGTCATTAAACCTGCTGACAAGGGTGGTGCTGTTGTTGTTTGGTGAACCGACCTCTACCTAGCGGAAGCTGCACGCCAACTCTCCAACACCTCCTCCTACCTCCACCTGGACCATGACCCCCACTACCGAACATCAAGCCACCGTTTCCAAGATTGTCACTGACCTCATCTCCTCTGGAGATCTTCCCCCCCACAGCCGCCAACCTCATAGTTCCCCAACCCCGCACAGCCCGCTTCTACCTCCTTCCCAAGATCCACAAACAGGACTGCTCTGGTAGACCCATCGTTTCAGCCTGTTCTTGCCCCATGGAACTTATCTCTTCCTATCTCGACTCTATTTTTTCTCCCCTTGTCCAGCCTCTTCCCACCTACATCCGCGACTCTTCGAACGCCCTCCGCCACTTTAACAATTTCCAGTTTCCCGGCCCCAACCGCCTCCTTTTCACTATGGACGTACAATCCCTCTACACCTCCATCCCCCACCAGGATGGCCTGAGGGCTCTCCGCTTCTTCCTTGAACAGAGATCCAACCAGTCCCCATCCTCCTCCGCCTGGCTGAACTTGGTCTCACATTGAGCAACTTCTCCTTTGACCCCACTCATTTCCTCCAAATCAAAGGTGTTGCTATGGGAACCCACATGGGTCCTAGCTATGCCTGCCTTTTTGTGGGATATGTGGAACACTCTTTGTTCCAGTCCTACTCGGGTCCCCTCCTTCACCTCTTTTTCCAGTACATTGATGACTGTATCGGGGCCGTCTTCTGCTCTCGCCCTGAACTAGAAAATTTCATTCACTTTGCTTCCAATTTCCACCCTTCCCTCACCTTCACATGGTCCATCTCCGACTCTTCCCTTCCCTTCCTCGACTTCTCCATCTCCATCTCTGGGGATAGGTTATTGACAAACATTCACTACAAGCCCACTGACTCCCACAGCTACCTGGATTACACTTCCTCCTACCCCGCCTCCTGTAAGGACTCTATTCCATTCTCCCAGTTTCTCCGTCTCCGCCGCATCTGCTCTGATGATGCCACCTTCCATACCAGTGCTTCCGACATGTTTTCCTTTTTGCTCAACCGAGGATTCCCCTCTACTGTGGTCGACACAGCCCTCGACCGTGTCCGTTCTATCTCCCGCACTTCTGCCCTCACCCCTGCCCCTCCCGGAACCACGATAGAGTTCCCCTTGTCCTCACCTTTCACCCCACCAGCCTCCACATTCAATGGATCATCCTTTGCCATTTCTGCCACCTCCAGCATGATCCCACCACCAGACGCATCTTTCCCTCACCTCCCCTTTCAGCATTTCGTAGGGACTGCTCCCTCCGCGACACCCTAGTCTGCTCCTCTACCACCCCAGCACCCCTTCCCCTTCGCCCGGCACCTTCCCGTGCAAGCGCAGGAGATGCAACACTTGCCCTTATACCTCCCCCCCTTCCCACTGTCCAGGGCCCCAATCACCCCTTCCAGGTGAAACAGCGATTTACTTGTACTTCCTGCAATTTAGTATACTGTATTCGCTGCTCACGATGTGGTCTCCTCTACATTGGGTGACCGCTTTGCGGAACACCTCCGTTCAGGCCGTAAGGGGGACCCCGAGCTCCTGGTGGCCTGTCACTTTAATTCCATTCCCACTCAGACCTCACCGTCCTCGGCCTCTTGCATTGTTCCATGGAAGCTCAGCGTAAGCTCGAGGAACAGCACCTCATCTTTCGATTAGGCACTCTACAGCCCTCTGGGCTCAACATAGAGTTCAACAATTTCAGATCACAACCTCGGCCCCTATCACATATTTTCTCTCTTTTTTTAATCCACACTTTCGTCTGGGCTTTTTTCTTCCCTCCCACATGGCAGCTGTCCTTCATTCTGCCAGGGCCATTCACACTTCATCTAGAGCCATCCTTTGTTCCTTGAATATCTCTTAATGTCTCTCAATGTCTCTTAACCTCTCCTGCTTTCTATCCTATCACTGACCTTCCCTTTTGTTCTTTCATCCCCTCCCCCTTTTCCGAGCCCCCACTTGCTTTATAATCTATCCCTTTTCCTGCTTTATTTCCAGTTCTGACGAAGGGTCTTCAACCTGAAACGTTAACTCTGTTTCTCTCTCCACGGATGCTGCCCTGGCCTGCTGAGTTTTTCCAGCGTTTTCTGTTGTTATTTTAGCTATCCATTCTGCTACTTGTTCTCTGACTCCGCATTCTCTGGCCTTATTCATTAGTCTATTATGGGGTACCTTATCAAAGGCCTTTTGAAAATCTAGATAAATTACATCTACTACATTATCAATTTCAATTTCAATTTTATTTGTCACACAACCAAATACAACAAGTGAAATCCAGTCAGTGAAATGCTTTTTTCTTAACGAGCCGAGCGCACCAAGCAGCAAAGGACACTTAGCTGCCTGGTATGCACAGAGCCCGCAAGGACTGCAACCATCTTCATCGGCGCCTTGTCTACTCTGTTACCTCTTCAAAAAAATCAGTGAGGTTGATCAAGCAAGTCTTTCCCTTTTGAAATCTATGCTGACTATTCATTATTATATTTTTGGTTTCTAGATGTTCTTCTATTTTCTCCTTTAGTAGGGATTCCATTATTTTTCCTAATACCGATGTTAAGCTGACTGGTATATACTTCCCTGGACATGTTCTATCTCCCTTCTTAAATATAGCTATTATGTTAGCTATCTGCCAGTCCTCCACACTTTTTTCTAATGAATTATTAAATATGTTTGGTAGTGCCTCTGCTATCTCTTCCCTAGATTCTTTTAAAATGTGCAGATGTTATTCCTACCTTATGAAACTGTGGAGGGTAGACCCTTGCAGCTCCATGGTTTAGCAACAGTTGATAACAGATCTCTGGTTCTGCTGCAGGACGTACTGGTGTAACCTTCAGAAGGTACTGTAAAGGGGCACAGCCATTGACATCCATTGCACGAGCCCGAGCACCTGATTCTAACAACATTTGTAGAAGTAGGTGGTCACAATTCCACGCAGCTTTATGAAGTGGAGATTTGTAATCCCGATCGCGAGCATTTACAGAAGCTCCGTAGTCTATAAGCATTCTACAGATCAGATGATGGTCTGTGCTGTATTCCTGTTCTTTCATGTCTAAGGCCCAGTAAATTGCTGTAATAAGTGGCGTTTCCAAATAGATATTAAAACTGTCAATAACTGCTCCACGGTCGACGTAAAGTCCCACAAGTTCAGGTACACCAAAACGTGCAGCTGTGTGCAATGGTGTATCTTTATAATCATTGCTAGCTTGTAGATTCAGCTCTGCACCTGTTAAAAATCAAGTGTGAGACATAGCCTTGCATCTTCAAAGTAACTCATCAAAGCACTCATGTTTTGCCAATTCAACGGACAAAATCAAGTCTTCACAAATAATTTAATTACTTGAATAAAAATAGAAACTGCTGGAAATGCACAGCAGATCAGCCAGCATTTGTAAAGTGAGAGGTAATGTTTCAGGTAAAACCTTTCAAAAACCAAAAGTTCTATACTTGAAATGTTAACCTAACTCGTCTTTTCAGCTGCTGACTGAGCTGCTATATATTTCCAGCATTTTTTGTTTTTGTTTCAGATTTCCAACATCTGCAGTTTTTTTCTTTTTATTAATTTCTTGAGTTCTGTTTCTGATCTGCATGTCCTGCTAGCTGGTTATAGAGTGGCAGCAGCAGTGACCTGGGAGCAGCTGATCTGCACTCCTTCCTACCGGAGATGCTATCTCCCCAAAGAATTTAAATTAGTTAGGTATGATTCACTGCTTTTATAAACTCTAATTCTTTATTTCATAATATTTTGCCCTTACCATAAAACCTATTGTGAGGAGTACTTTAAAAGAAATTTGATGTTTAGACTAAGTTATATTTTCATTCAGCCAAAATCTTAAACAATTAAATGAACTCATCTTTTAATATATTCCTTGGTCTGTACATGTCTATTAGCCATTTGCTCTTTACAGCATTATAGAGGCTAACCCATAATTTGCATGCAACGTTCTGATTTCTGGCACAGATAACACTTGGTTTTTTTTCCACATGATTACCTGTACTATAGAAATGGAAGATGCAGGTTTCACACTGTGATTCCACATTATAGGGCATAGATAGATGAGCAGGCAAGGAGGGGTGCGCAACAGAAGTTATGCACTCCTCCACAGGCAAGTCACCCTGGGTCACTGTCATACATCACCCACTGACTGATTCAAAAGATCTGCTTGGACAATGGGATCTAAATGGAAGTTCAAAATAAATGTTAAAAAAGAGGCAATAAAACTCAAGTATTATATGTTCTTTTACTGTTACTAGAAGTATATTTGCATATTTTTTGATGTTATGAAGAAAATTTGAAACATTTTGACTAGAAAATCTCATATTCTGCACAGCTCACCATTCCAGATTAGTAGTTTTGCACAGGAAATTGACTCCTTTGTTCTGCATAAATGTAACGGTGTAAGTCCACTCAGTGAAAAAGAGTTTACTTTAGCTCCATGGTGTAACAGCATACTAACACAGTCCCTGTTTTTCACATCACAGGCAACATGTAAAGGTGTTTTCCCATTTGGTTGATAGTTTATACTAGCCTGATGATCTAGTAGCACTGAAATACTCTCCAGGTTACCAAGCATCACTGATAAGTGCAGGCCTGTTGTCCAGGATAACCCTAATTTGTAACTTGGCAGCCAGTAACCTGGAAAAAAGGCAAGGTTATTAACCACACAGTTGTTTAAGAAAAGAAAGACTTGCATTTATATAGCACCTTTCACGACCTCTAATATGACTTTTAAAGTGTTGTAGCAAAGACCATCAAAGCTTTTACCTTATGAGCTTAGAAATTACCGTTGGTGTGCTAATCAGAGGTTAACTGACCATTGCTTAAGCGTTACAAAACATACTTATTAATCCATGATTTTACTGCATTCTGGAGGTCCTATGCAGCATACACCTTAACACCCCAATAGTGGGTCATTCACAATGAAGTTGCAGAATCAATAATACTGACTAATATTTGCTAAGTGCAAGAAGGAGCTATATAAACCCTTGACATTGAGGAGAGTGGCCCAAAAAAAGCTATTTACAAAGCAATTTTCCTGAACAATTGAGCTTTCCACACAAGGGAAAGCAAGACTTTCTGACCAGGCCCTGGAAACTCTGCTAGAAGGGACAAGGGCAAGGGGCGATAGATTATATGGGGCTAATAGGCCTCGTACCCACACATGTGCCAGCTCCCGTTCAAAGTGATGCAGGCAGCATGCAAAATTTGTACAGCCTGCTCATTAAGTAATCTGCTGATTGACTTAGCACTGAACAGGTGGGCCAATATCGGGTGCAGTCTATAGTCAATAAAATTTGGCATAGACACTCTACACTACATTTCACATCTTGCACACACTGCCAGCTATTCAACCATGGCAGGCACATCACCCAAACACTTCCCTTTCTCTTGCAGGACAAGGTTGCTCATAACCGCCAGGAGCAGCAGCAGATGGGTGGAGTGGAAGTCTGTCTGCAGAACCTGATAGAGCTGGAGGAAGTAGTGCTGGAGATCATTGGAGAGGCTGTCACTGAGTCCGTGACGAGCGGGGAAGTTGAAACTGCAGTGTATGTACCTTTAAGAGAGAACTACTTTTACAGCTCCTGTATACTGTAGTACCGGCAGTGACCACACCTGTATATAAGCCTTGAGCATGCCTCTGTACCCCCAGTCTTGAGACTACCCTACTCCAGTAAACACCTGTTGATTGTTAAGTTACAGCATCCGTGTAGTTATTTGAAAACATCATACTCTCAGAATCACGGATCTAACAGTGGCGACGAGTGTCGATTCGAATCTACCTGCAACTCTGCATTTCCCTTCAAAGATTCGCTCTGGGAGGGCGGTGGAAGAAAGTCGAGGCCAGAAGCACGGGTGTCGACCACGGGCAACCGCCCAGTCATCCGGCAGAGAGTGAACATCGCAGGGGAGGCTGTTGAGAGCCGGGCTTGGTTCCCCAGCCACGACGATCCAGCAACAGACTGACAACAGGTACAGCGCAGACCCTTCCCGGACAGCGGCGGCTGGAGCCGACCGACGGCAGAGAAAAAGCCGAGCAGCGTCAACGGGGTAAGAGAGATGGTGAAGCGCACAGGGCGCAGCTGGGGGTTGAAAACCGAGCGGCGTAGAGGAAAAACAAAATGGAGATAAAGAGGGTAAAGCAGCAGCCGGGTTCAGGACCGAGCAGCGGAAATGAGGAAGGCGCACAGAAAAAAAAAATGCGCAGTGCACAGCCAGGGCTCAAGGGCTGAACAGTGTCCGCGGGGAGAAGAAGGGAGAGCGCGGGAGACGCCATTGAGCCGCGGAGAAGAAGGAAGAGCGCGGGAGATGCCATTTTTTAAAGCCGCAGCGGAGAAGAAGGGCGAGCGCGGGAAGAAAGGGAAGCGCGGGAGACGCCATTTTGTGTCAGCGGGGAAGAAGGGAGAGCACGGGAGATGCCATTGTTGACAGTTAAATCACACCCAGGGATGCCGAAGAGTGGCAGTATCTCTACGTTCGACAATGAAGTCGAAGATTGGGCGACATGTGGAACGTATTGTGGTGTACTGCAGGGCGAATGAAGTGCCAGATGCTAGGAAAGCACTGGTTTTGTTAAATTCCATGGGTGCACAAACTTATGGCTTACTGCGAAACCTAATAACCCCAGAGAAGCCCGTGAATAAGAATTTCGAAAGCATAGTAGAAATCCTACAGGACCACTTAAACCCCACACCGCTGCTGATAGCAGAAAGATTTAAGTTCCACAAAAGGAACCAGCATAAAGATGAAAGTAATGCTGAGTACTTAACGGAACTGCGCAAGCTATCGAAACACTGCCAGTTTGGAGTGGGACTAGCTGATACGTTAAGGGACAAGTTTGTGTGTGGGCTTCAAAGTGAAGGAACCCAGAAACGGCTTCTATCAGAAAAGGATCTTACGCTGGACAAGGCTTTCAGCATGGCAGTATCACATGAAGCAGCCGCAAGGGGCGCTGCAGAGATACCACAGAGACCACAAGAATATGGCACCAATGAAATGTCATATGGAACAGGGAAGTGTTGTCGCTGTGGCAGAACAACACACGACCAGAAGGATTGTTGGTTCAAGGACCAAGTGTGCAGACAGTGTGGAAAAACAGGACACATAGCAAGAGTCTGCAGGTCAGGGAAGAAAACCAACAGCAAGAAATCTCCACAGGAGAAGTACAAAAAGGTACATAAGGTGATGGACAGTAGTTCAGACGAACAGGAAAGTGATACAGACTCCAGAAGCAAGGAGCTGGGTTGTCTGAAACTACATAAGGTAACCAAAATGGAGGATCACCAGACTATCTGGGTCACACTCAAGATAGACGGAGTCCAAGTGAAAATGGAATTGGACACAGGATCAGCCCTAACAGTCATAAACCAAAGGGACTACAAACGGCTATTTTCACACATACCCTTGAAAGCTACAGAGATTGTCTTGAAGACGTACACGGGGCAAAAAGTCTACCCCAAAGGAAAAATAAGGGTGAAAGTGATATACAAAGGCCAGGAAATACCTAAAATGGACCTATATGTATTGCCAGATGGAGGACCACCACTACTAGGACGTGAATGGATCCGGAAGATACAATTAGATTGGCATTCCATACAGGCACTGAAGGTTGAGGCCAAAAAGGATGACGACGTCACACCTGGACGACTGTCAAAAATGCTAACTGACGCAAAAGAAGTGTTCCAGGAGGGACTCTGAACACTAAAAGGCATAACAGCAACGATTCAAATAGAGGAAAATACAAGCCCAAAGTTTATTAAGGCCAGACCAGTGCCTTATGCGAACAGACCAGCCGTCGAAGCAGAGCTGGAAAGGTTGGAACGTTCAGGAGTACTGTCCAAAGTAGACTGGAGCAAGTGGGCTACACCCATCGTTCCTGTAATGAAGAGGTCGTTGAGTAATATGCCTGGGGAACCAAAGAAGGTCCGCATCTGTGGGGATTTTAAGGTGACAGTGAACCCAGTCCTTCACACGGTACAATATCCGCTTCCACGAATTGAGGATATTTTCGCCTCGCTATCTGGAGGTAAACGCTTCACCAAAATTGATCTAGCCCAGGCGTACTTGCAAATGGAGGTAGAAGAAGCCTCGAAACAATACCTCACGATCAACACTCATAAAGGTCACTACCAATACAACCGGCTGGTGTTCGGGGTAGCATCGGCTCCGGCTATTTGGCAAAGGGCGATGGATCAAGTCTTGCAAGGGATTCCAGGGACCCAGTGTTATTTGGACGACATCCTGGTCACGGGCGAAAATGACAGTGATCACCTTGCCAACCTGGAGAAGGGGCTCACTAGATTAAAGGAATATGGGCTACGAGCTAATCGCCACAAGTGCGAGTTTTTCCAGAAGCAGATCTCGTATTGTGGCCACGTTATCGATGAAGAGGGGTTACATAAGTCCCCTGAAAAGATTGAGGCAGTAGTCAAGGCTCCAGCACCGGAAAATGTGTCACAACTGAGGTCATTCCTTGGGCTGGTAAACTACTACCATAAGTTCTTGCCAAATTTGTCTACGGTATTACACCCACTGAACACCCTACTGCAAACAGGGGTACCATGGAAGTGGAATGACGAACGTAGACGAGCTTTCCAGAAGTGTAAAGAATTGATCACATCAAAAGAGGTGTTGGCCCATTTCAACCCAGCACTACCAATTCGTTTGGCATGTGATGCATCACCCTACGGTATTGGAGCGGTGCTGTCGCACAAATTCCCATACGGGTTGGAGAGGCCAGTAGCCTTTGCATCTCGGTCACTAACCTCAGCCGAGCGCAACTACGCCCAGATTGACAGGGAGGCCCTCAGCCTAGTATGGGGAGTAAAAAAATTCAACCACTATCTGCATGGGCAGAAGTTCACCTTGCTGACTGACCACCAACCACTTGTCTCCATCTTTAATCCAAAGAAGGGCGTTCCGGTGATGACTGCACAACGGTTACAAAGATGGTCCCTTTTTCTAGGGGCGAACCAATATGAAATAGAATATAAAGGCACGAAACAGCATGGAAACGCTGATGGGCTATCACGCTTGCCACTGCCTACTGTGGAGGAAGCACCAGCAGTGGACCCGATCGAGATATTTTATTCGTCAATAATTGAACGATTGCCAGTAACTAACACGGATATAGAGAAGGAGACCCGCAATGATCTGACACTGTCTCGGGTATATGATTTGACGGTGAGGGGATGGCCAACCCATGGCGACTCACTGTTGCCAGCATTCTCATCCAGAAGAGAACAGCTGTCAGTGTGCCAGGGGACAGTGATGTGTGGATCCCGAGTGGTGATTTCACCCAAGTTAAGGGAGAGAGTGCTAAATAAGCTTCATGAAGGTCATCTGGGAGGGGTGAAAATGAAAAGCCTTGCTAGGGCTTATGTGTGGTGGCCGGGGATCATCAACAAATCGAGGACCTAACCAAGAGCTGCTCAGGAGGTCCAAAATGCACCACCACATGCCCCTCTACACCCATGGGAGTGGCCCTCCTCTCCATGGCAACGGGTGCATATTGATTTTGCTGGTCCATTCATGGACTCAATGTTCTTAATAGCAGTGGATGCTCACTCGAAATGGCCTGAGGTGATAAAAATGTCCTCAACCACTACAAAGAAAACGATTGCAGTCCTACGGACCATATTTGCCAGGAACGGCTTGCCAGAGCAGATTTGCTCTGATAATGGACCACAGTTTGTGTCCGAAGAGTTTCGGAAATTTATGAGAAGGAATGGGGTAAGGCATTACACATCCGCCCCGTATCATCCAGCCACAAATGGATTGGCTGAGAGGTTCGTACAAACCTTTAAAAAGGCGATAGAGGCCATGTGCGACAATGAAATTCCACTACAGCATAAGGTGGACAATTTCCTATTAGCTACAGAAATGCGACACATGCAGTTACCAACCAGACCCCGGCCATGATGTTCTTTAACCGAAGGTTGAGATCTCGTCTGGATTTGCTCAGACCAAATGTGCGAAGAAGTGTTGAGGATAAACAATTCCAGCACATCAATGAGAAGCCGACAAGGAGCTTCAATGTAGGACAGCCAGTCTTGGCCCGTGACTATCGAACAGAGAAATGGAAACCTGGAACGATATGCACAAGGCAGGGGCCATTAATGTACACAGTGGATGTCGGGGAGAACATTGTGAGATGCCACGTCGATCAGATCTTAGCGTCACAGGAACGAGTCAACCCCATGTCTCGAGTACCTGGGGATGAACCCAACATACCGGTAGCATCTACCTCAGAACCAGTAGCAGTGGAAACTGATGAACTAACCGACGAAAAGGGGCCAGAATCGCCTCCGCACCAAGAACAAGAACCTCAGGAAAGGCACTATTCAGAAAGGATCAGTAAGCCGCCCCAAAGACTGAATCTATAAATGGACTATTTTTGTTTAATGTGCATGTTAAAGTGTTAATTGTTATTTGAATATTATGGGTACTGCTAATCTAAAAGGGGAGGAATTGTAGTGTATGTACCTTTTAAGAGAGAACTACTTTTACAGCTCCTGTATACTGTAGTACCGGCAGTGACCACACCTGTATATAAGCCTTGAGCATGCCTCTGTACCCCCAGTCTTGAGACTACCCTACTCCAGTAAACACCTGTTGATTGTTAAGTTACAGCATCCGTGTAGTTATTTGAAAACATCATACTCTCAGAATCACGGATCTAACAGAAACCATTGCTGATGATGATGGTATGCTCATACCTAATCCTGCTTCTCACATCCCACTTCCACCTGACCCCACAATCTCTTCTCACTTACAGGCTGCTGATGGTGTATGCATGGTTATCTTGTTCCCCCCGCCCTCACCACATCTCAACTCTTGCGCCTTTCTCCTTTCAGATACCCAAGAAATCCCACCAGCCCAGCCTGTCCCTGAAATAATGGAGGAGGCAAGCGAAGGAGAAGAAGAGGCACCGTCACTCGATCTGAAAATCCCAGGCATCAGCTCAGAAGGTGGCACTGCGCGGACTTTAGATGGTACTATAGAGGTAGGATTTGCACATGCTGAGTCACCTGGCGCGAGTGGGCTGCAGCCAGGCCAGGGGGAAAGGGTAGCTCAGGTGCCAGCTTCCCGGAGGGCGAGTTTGTGCACGAGTTGTGTTTTACAGGGCTCGGATGATGACCTCGATGAAGGGTGATGGGAATACACACAGAAATGCTTGGTGCCAGCCAGAGAGCCTTTTGTCAGAGTCAAGCAGCAAGGAGGAGTCCGGCTTCAACATTGCACGGGGTTTTGCGTGGAGCTTGGAGCCCATGATTTTACAAGATGGAAATGATGGGCAACTCCATTAGAGCACTTGTGGGCCCAATCATGATGCTGGGTGTGATGGAGCAGTCTGAGCTTCCATTGCAGCACAGGTGGAAGTAACCCAATAGCTCAGTGATACAGTAGAAGCTCAGACGGCTCTCCTGCAATCTCAGCTTGCTGCCACACAAGATCAGACTGCTTTCATGCAGTCTCAGCTTGCTGCCACACAAGATCAGACTGCTTTCATGCAGTCTCAGCTTGCTGCCACACAAGATCAGACTGCTTTCATGCAGTCTCAGCTTGCTGCCATGCAAGATCAGACTGTTGCCATCGTGGTTGGGTTTACGAGTGTTGAAAGGGGCTTGCTGGGTGTCACAGCAGTCCAGCAATCTGTCCTCCAACAGATGGCTAGAGATACTGAGGCGCCGTCATTGGGGGAGTGGCAGTGGTTCTGTGGAACAAGAACCTTCTATCCTCTCAGGATGACAGCATTCCTACTCCCACCACTGCCACTCCGCTAGTGCCTTTGCTGCTGCCTGTTATCGAGCCAGCCCAGACTACTGCCGCCCATGCTGAGTTGATGCAGTCTACAGCCAGGCCTTCTAGGCCTAGAGCTGCTCGAGGTTGTCCTGCAAGGCCATCTGCAGTTTCCCCACTGAAGGTCAGCAGCCTTCCACCAGCCATGCTGCAGCCACTGGGGTAGCACTGCGTAGGAGCACTAGAGTAGGAAAAAGAATACAAAAGACAGACACTAAGGGAATGCACAAGGGTAATTAGTTAACATTGTTGTTTTGAATTGGAAGTGATAAATTTATAAATTATGTTTGGAATGTTTGTTTTGTGGTGGCTCTCATTTCAGCTTTGTGCCCAGGACACGCTATGATGTTTTGTGAGAGAGGGATGGTAAGGTGGGGAAGTGGTGAGCAACGGGGTTCTGGGGTTTCATTCACTGGAACCAGAGACTGATGAGGTGCTCACGGACAGCCCATCCAAATCTGGGATCTGCTGCATACCTCCTCCCTTCCTTCTCCTCCTCCTCCTGAGGTGGTCCCGGGACCCGTGGTGGCAAGGGCTGCGCCCTCATAGAAACATAGAAACATAGAAGATAGGAGCAGGAGTAGGCCATTCGGCCCCTCGAGCCTGCTCTGCCATTCAATGAGATCATGGCTGATCATCCAAATTCAATATCATGTTCCTGCCTTCTCTCCATATCCCTTGACCCCTTTAGCCTTAAGAAATATATCCAACTCCTTCTTGAATATATTTAAATAATTGGCCTCCACTGCCTTCTTTGGCAGAGAATTCCACAGGTTCACCACTCTCTGGGTGAAGTAATTCCTCCTCATCTCTGTCCTAAATGGCTTACCCCTTATCCTTAGACTGTGACCCCTGGTTCTGGACTCCCTGACCATAGGGAACATCTTCCAGCATCTAGTCTGTCTAGTCCAGTTAGAATTTTATGTTTCAATGAGATGCCCTCTCATTCTTCTAAACTCCAGTGAGTACAAGACCAATTGACCCAATCTCTCCTCATACGTCATTCCTGCCATCCCAGGCATCAGCCTGGTGAATCTTTGCTGCACTCCTTCCATGGCAAGAGCATCCTTCCTCAGATAAGGCGACCAAAACTGCACACAATACTCAAGGTGTGGTCTCACCAAGGCCCTGTACAAATGCAGCAAGACATCCTTGTTCCTGTACTCAAATTCTCTCGCTACGAAAGCCAACATACCATTTGCCTTCTTAACCGCCTGCTGCACCTGCATGCTTACCTGCAGCGACTGGTGCACAAGGACGCCCAGGTCTCGTTGCACTTCCCTTTCTCCCAATCTATTGCCATTCAGATAATAATCTGCCTTCCTGTTTTTGACACCAAAGTGGATAACCTCGCATTTATCCACGTTATATTGCATCTGCCATGCTTCTGCCCAATCAACCAACCTGTCCAAATCAGACTGGAATTTCTCGGCCTCCTCCTCACAGCACATACGCCCACCCAGCTTTGTGTTGTCTGCAAACTTGGAGATATTACATCTAGTTCCCTCGTCCAGATCATTAATATATATTGTGAATAGCTGGGGTCCAAGGACCGATCCCTGCGGTACCCCACTAGTCAATGCCTGCCACTCGGAAAAAGAGCCATTTATTCCAACTCTTTGCTTTCTGTCTGCCAACCAGTTCTCTATCCAAGTCAATACCTTGCCACCAATCCCATGTGCCTTAACTTTACATGCTAATCTCTTATGCGGGACCTTATCGAAAGCCTTTTGAAAGTCCAAATACACCACATCCACTGGTTCTCCCTTATCTATTTTACCAGTTACATCCTCAAAAAATTCCAATAGATTAGTCAAGCACGATTTACCTTTTGTAAATCCATGTTGACTTTGTCCGATCCGGTCACTTTTTTCCAAGTGCTCTGCTATTACATATTTTATAATCGACTCTAGCATTTTCCCCACTACCGATGTCTGTAATTCCCCGTTTTCTCTCTACCACCTTTTTTGAACAGTGGGGTAACATTAGCTACCCGCCAATCCATGGGTACTGTTCCAGAGTCTATCGAATTTTGGAAGATGACCAGCAATGCATCTACTATTTCTAGGGCCACTTCCTTAAGTACCCTAGGATGTAGATTATCAGGCCCTGGGGATTTATCGGCCTTCAATCCCATCAATTTCCCTAACACCATTTTGTTGTGTCCGTGTGGTAATAGAGACACTGAAGGCAGGAGTTGGTTTCACAGGTGTTTACTGAACAAAGTCTGGAGGTGAACTAACTGATACAACACAATATACAGGCTTATATAGCCCAAGTGGCCATTACTGGCATTACAGTACACAGAGGGCTCTTAAAGGCACATACACTACAATTCCTCCCCTTTTAGCCAACCAGTACATAATATTTTAAGTAATCATTAATTACATGTTACAAGAACAATAATCTACACATTGCTGCAGTTAATCAATTATAAGTCAGTCTCTCTGGAGGCTTCCTGACTCGGTCCGGATAACGCCTCGGTGGTGTAGCAGTTTCTGGTGGTGTAGTAGGTTCTTTTGGCAAGGCTGATTCGGCTTGAATGCCAGTGTCGGGTTCATCTGGTTCCAGTATCACCGGATCGGAGGTAGATACTATGGGTATCTCTACTTCATCATTAGGCATATAGAGTTGTGGTGTAGGTTGTCCCTTTTCAGATGACTCTATGATCTGGTCAGCATGGCGCCTTATTATGCTTTCTCCAATGTCCACGGTATACATCAGTGGTCCTAGTCGTGTGCAAATAGTTCCAGGCTGCCATTTCTTGGTACGGTAGTCCCGGGCCAAAACTTGTTGACCTATCTGGAAGGTTCTAGTTGGCCTTTCATTCATGCCTTGAAATTGCCGGTTCTCCACGTCCCTTCTGATGTTTGGCTTGATCAAATCCAGCCGGCATCTTAGGCTTCTATTGAAGAACATCATGGCGGGAGTTTGGTTTGTAACCATATGTGTTGCATTCCTGTATGCAAACAAGAAGTTATCCACCTTATGCTGAAGTTTTATGTCTTCATTACCCATGGCCTTTATGGCCTTCTTGAAGGTCTGGACAAACCTTTCAGCCAATCCATTGGTGGCGGGATGGTATGGGGCGGACGTGTAGTGCTTAACCCCATTGTTTTTTAAGAACTTCCTGAATTCTTCGGACACAAATTGCGGTCCATTATCAGAACAGATCTGTTCCGGCAGCCCATTCCTGGCAAATATGGTCCTTAATACTGTGATGGTTTTTTCCGTGGTGGTGGAGGACATCTTTATTACCTCCGGCCACTTGGAGTGTGCATCAACCGCGATTAAGAACATTGAGTGCATAAATGAACCAGCATAGTCGATGTGTACCCTTTGCCATGGAGATGAGGGCCGCTCCCATGGATGTAGAGGGGCTTGTGGTGGAGCGTTTTGGACCTTCTGGCATCCTAGGCAGCTCTTGGTCATTTCTTCGATGTCTCCATCGATACCTGGCCACCATACAAACGCCCTGGCTAAGTTATTCATTTTCACTCCACCCAGATGCCCCTCGTGAAGCTCCTTTAGAACTTTATCCTGGAGTTTGGGTGGAATCACCACGCTGGATCCACACATCAAGGTTCCTCGGCACACTGACAGCTGTTCTCTTCTTTGCGAGAATGCTGGCAACAGTGGTTCGCCATGTGCTGGCCATCCCTTCACTGTTAAATCGTAGACTCCTGAGAGAGTCGGGTCATTTCTCGTTTCCCTTTCAATGGCAGAATTTGTTACTGGTAGACATTCGACTATGGTAGAGTGGAACATCTCTACTGGGTCTACTGTAGGTGCCTCTTCTACCATTGGTAACGGTAGGCACGATAAACCGTCAGCATTCCCATGCTGTTTTGATCCTTTGTATTCTATGTTATATTGGTGTGCCCCTAGAAAAAGGGACCACCTCTGTAGCCTTTGCGCTGTCATAATGGGGACACCCTTTTCAGGGTTGAATATGGAGATGAGGGGTTGATGGTCAGTCAACAAGGTAAATTTTTGTCCGTGTAGGTAATGGTTGAATTTCTTCACTCCCCATACCAGGCTGAGTGCTTCCCTGTCGATTTGGGCATAGTTACGCTCAGCTGAGTTCAATGAGCGTGACGCAAAAGCTATCGGCCGTTCCGAGCCATCAGGGAATCTATGCGATAATACCGCTCCTACGCCGTAAGGGGATGCATCGCACGCCAGTCTGATTGGCAGTGATGGGTTGTAATGAGCCAAAACTTCCTTGGACGTGATTAAGTCTTTGCATTTATGGAAGGCACGTTTACAGTCTTCGCTCCATTTCCAAATTACTCCTGTTTGTAGCAGTTCATTAAGAGGGTGCAGAAGAGTTGATAAGTTCGGTAAAAATTTATGATAGTAATTTATTAATCCCAGGAACGACCTTAATTGTGAAACATTTTCAGGTGCTGGGGCTTTTATGACCGCTTCAATTTTTTCAGGTGACTTATGCAACCCTTCCTTATTAATTATGTGGCCACAATATGATATTTGATTCTGGAAAAATTCGCACTTGGGGCGATTTGCTCGTAGGCCCCGTTCTCTCAGCCTAGTGAGCACCTGCTCCAAATTGGCAAGGTGCTCGTTGTCGTTTTCTCCTGTTACAAGGATGTCGTCTAGGTAGCATTGAGTCCCCGGAATCCCTTGGAGGACTTGCTCCATAGCTCTTTGCCAGATAGCTGGAGCTGATGCTACTCCGAAAACCATTCAATTGTACTGGTACAGGCCTTTGTGTGTATTTATCGTGAGATACTTTTTAGAGGCCTCTTCAACCTCCATCTGTAGATATGCCTGTGCCAAGTCAATTTTGGTGAAACGTTTCCCTCCGGATAGTGAGGCGAAAATATCTTCTATCCTCGGAAGAGGATACTGTACCGTGTGAAGGACCGGGTTTACAGTCACCTTGAAGTCTCCACAGATGCGAATTTTTCTCTGTTCTTCAGATTTATCATTATTCAACGTTTTTTCATGACCGGGACGATGGGTGTTGCCCACTCGCTCCAATCTATCTTGGATAATACGCCTGCCTTTTCCAAATTCTCCAGCTCTGCCTCGACTGCTGGACGAATTGCGTATGGCACCGGCCTTGCCTTAAAAAACTTGGGAATTGCCGCATCTTCCACTTTTATTGAGGCGGTGATGCCTTTCAAGGTTCCTAGTTTCTCTTGAAACACTTCCTTGGCGTTGGCCAAGATGTCTTTTAATCGTTCAGGTATGACATCATCATCATTTTTTTCCTTACTGGTCACCGTCAGTGCCTGAATGGAGTGCCAGTCTAAACGTATCTTCCTGATCCATTCACCTCCCAACAGCGGTGGACCACCATCTTGTAGAATGTATAAATACAACTTCTGTATTTCCTTGCCGTTGTATACGACAGGCACCCTTATTTTTCCTTTGGGGTATACTTTCTGCCCCGTATATGTTTTCAAGATAATGGATGTGTCTTTTAAAGGTATATGCGGAAATAGCCGCTCGTAATCCCGTCGATTTATGACGGTCAGAGCTGATCCTGTATCTAGCTCCATTTTAACTGGGGACCCTGCTATCGTGAGGGTAACCCAAATGGTCTGGTAATCTTCTTTGGCAATTACATTATGTAATTTGAGACAGCTTAGTCTCTTGTTTCCGGAGTCGCTATCGCTATTCTGGTCTTCGGAGCTACTGTCCATCATCATTTGTACCTTTCTGTACTTTTCTTTATTGATTTTTTTTTCCTGTCCGTGGAATTTTTTTGTCCAGATCGGCATACCTGTGCAATGTGTCCAATCTTTCCACATTGCCTGCATGCTTTGTCCTTGAACCAGCAGTCCCTCTGGTCATGGGTGGATCTGCCGCAGCGATAACATCTCTCGAAACCCTGTGTCATTTCATAGGTGCCGAAGTCCTGTGTCTTTTGCTGTATCTCTGCAGCTCCTCTTGCGGCTGCTTTGTATGATACAGCCATACTGAAAGCCTTGTCCAGTGTCAAATCTTTCTCAGAAAGCAGCCTTTTCTGTGTTCCTTCACTTAGGAGACCGCAGACGAATTTGTCTCGAAGATAATCTGCCAGTCCTGCCCGAATTGGCAGTGCTTTGATAGCTTTCTTAATTCGGTGAGGTAATCAGCGTTACTTTCATTCTTGTGTTGATTCCTCTTGAAGAATTTGAATCGTTCCGCTATCAGCAGCGGTGTTGGGTTTAAGTGCTCCTGTAGGGTATCAACAATTTCCTTAAAATTCTTGTCCGTTGGTTTGGCTGGAGTGATTAAGTTTCGTAACAGCCCGTATGTCTTTGCGCCCATTAGATTTAGAAGTACTGACGCCTTTTTATCATTTTCTATTCCATTTGCGGTGCAATATACCTCCACTCTTTCCACATATGTGGTCCAATCCTCTATATCGTTATCAAAAGCATCAATATTGCCAGCCTTAGGCATCCTGGGGAAAAAAATGGCGCTTCCAGCGCTTTTCTTTCTTTCCTGCAGAAAAGATATGGCGCTTCCCGTGCTTTCCCGCCGCTGCTGCTGCTGACAACGCTGTTTTTCGCGGTTTAAAAAAAAAAAAATTATTTACAGGTGGAGACTCGTTCCCGCCGGACTCTCTCTGCTAGGTCTGAACGCCGACCTGCTTTGCAGCGCCGGCCATCTCCCGAGTGCTCCCCCCCTCCATCTGTTTCTGCTTGCCTCCGCCTTCGCCGCTTGGCCTCGCTGCAGAGCCAGCCGATGGAGCCCCAGCCCGCCGCCCAGGAAGGATTATTGCAGTACCTGCCACCAGCTCGGCTAGCTGGTGAAACCACAGTTTTTTTTTCTTGCTTTTCTTTGACTTTGGACGTCTGAGGAATCGATGTCCTTGAGGTGCTGCCGAATTGCAGGTAAGTCCGTTTCCAATTCGTTGCCATTGTTGTGTCCGTGTGTTAATAGAGACACTGAAGGCAGGAGTTGGTTTCACAGGTGTTTACTGAACAAAGTCTGGAGGTGAACTAACTGATACAACACAATATACAGGCTTATATAGCCTGAGTGGCCATTACCGGCATTACAGTACACAGGGGGCTCTTAAAGGCACATACACTACACATTTCCCTACAAATACTGATTTCTATCAGTTCCTCCCTTTCATTAGACCCTATGTTCCCCGACATCTCTGGGAGGTTATTTGTGAAGACAGAACCAAAGTATGTATTTAATTGATCAGCCATTTCTTTGTTCCCCATTATAAATTCCACTGATTCTGACTGCAAGGGACCTACGCTTGACTTCACCAATCTTTTTCTCTTCACATATCTGTAAAAGCTTTTACAGTCAGTTTTTATGTTCCCTGCAAGCTTACTCTCATATTCTATTTTCCCCCTCTTAAGTAATCCCTCTGTCCTCCTTTGTTGAATCCTAAACTGCTCCCAATCCTCAGGTTTGCTGCTTTTTCTGGCCAATTTTTATGTCCTCTCCTTGGATCTTATGCTATCCCTAATTTCCCTTGTTAGCCACGGTTGAGTCACCTTTTATGTTTTATTTTTATGCCAAACTGGGATGAACAAATTCTATAGTTCATCCATGCAATCTTTGAATGTTTGCCATTGCCTATCTGCCGTCAACCCTTTGAGTGACATTCCCCAATCAATCCTACCCAACTCGTGCCTCATACCATCGTAGTTTCCTTTATTTAAATTCAGGACCCGAGTCTCTGAGTCAACTACTTATAATTCTTCATTAAGATGGAAAGTTATCATATTATGATCACTCCTCCCCAAGGGGCCTCGCACAAGATTGCTAATTAATCCTTTCTCATTACATAATACCCAGTCTAAGATGGCCTGATCTCTAGTTGGTTCCTCGACATATTGGTCCAGGAAACCATCCCGTATACACTCCAGGAATTCCTCCTCCACAGTATTGTTACTAATTTGGTCAGCCCAATCTATGTGTAGATTAAAGTCACCCATGATAACTGCTGTGCCCTTATTGCACACTTCTCTAATTTTCCTTTTAATGCCATCCCCGACCTCCGCATTACTGTTTGGAGGTCTAGATACCACTCCCACTAACGTTTTCTGCCCCTTGGTATTTCTCAGTGCTACCCATACAGATTCCACATCATCAGAGCTAATATCCTTCCTTACAATTGTGTTAATCCCCTCCTTAACCAGCAATGCTACCCCACCTCCTTTTCCTTTTTGCCTATCTTTCCTGAATATTGAATGCCCCTGGATTTTGAGTTCCCAGCCTTGGCCACCCTGGAGCCATGTTTCCGTAATCCCAATCATATTATTCGTTTACCTCTATTTGCGCAGCTAATTCATCCACCATATTACGAATGCTCCTTGCATTAAGACACAAAGCCTTCAGGCTTGTTTTTTTAACGCTCTTAGATCTTTTAGAATTATTATTTACTGTGGCCATGTTTGATTTAAACCGTTGATTTCTCTGTCTGCCACTTTTGTTTTTCTCCTTCCTGTCTTTTCCTTTTAGCCTTATTTCCCTTTCCTTTGTCTCCCCGCTCAGGTTCCCAACCCCCTGCCATTTTAGTTTAAATCCTCCCCCATAGCACTAGCAAACATTCCCCCTAGGACATCAGTCCTGGCCGTGCCCAGGTGCAAACCGTCCATTTTGTACTGGTCCCACCTCCCCCAGAACCGGTTCCAATGTCCCAGGAATTTGAATCCCTCCCCCTTGCACCATTCCTCTCGCCACGTATTCATCTGAAATATCCTTCTATTTCTACTCTGACTAGCACATGGCACTGGTAGCAATCCTGAGATTACTACCTTTGAGGTCCTATATTTTAATTTACCTCCTAAATCCCTATATTCAGCTTTTAGCACCTCATCCCGGTTTTTACCTATATCGTTGGTACCTATATGCACCACGACAACTGGCTGTTCACCCTCCCCTTCCAAAATGTTCTGCAGCCGCTCTGAGACATCCTTGACCCTTGCACCAGGGAGGCAACACACCATCCTGGAGTCTTGATTGCGGCCGCAGAAACGCCTATCTATTCCCCTTACAATAGAATCCCCTATTACTATAGCTCTACCCCTCTTTTTCCTCCCGTCCTGTGCAGCAGAACCACCCCTGGTGCCAGGAAGTTGGCTGCTGCTGCCTTCCCCATGATGGCCAAGTTGTGGAGCATGCAGCAGACCACCACAAAATGGGACACCTGCTCCGGCATGTACTGGAGGGCTCCACCTGAGTGGTCAAGGCAGCGGAACCATTGCTTTAGCACCCCGATGGTCTGCTCAATGAGGTTCCTCATAGCAACATGATTCTCATTATATGAGTGCTGGCCATGAGTGGTGGGGTTGCAGAGGGGAGTCCTCAGCCAGGTCCAGAACAGCTAGCCCTTGTCTCTGAGCAGCCTCCCTCAGCTTTGACGTGGTGGCTGGAAGATTGCTGGCACACCGGACTGGCACAGGATGAAGCCATCATGACTGCTGCCAGGATACCGGGCATTCATGATGTGCTGGGCGTGGTTGGACGCCAACTGCACATTAAGTGAATGGTAGCCTTTACAGTTATGGAAAATCTCAGGATTGGTATGTGGCACCCGCAAAGCCACATGTGTGCAGTCGATGGTGCACTGCAACGTGGGGAACTCCGATATTCTGGCAAAACCACAAGCGTTCTCTGTTGTGTATGTAATATGTGTGCTACTTTGAACCTATGGACAGGACTGCACTACTTGTTGGGCGTAGTGATACGCAGTACCACTCCTGGCCATAGGGGTATAAATAGTACTGTGGGTACTGATCTCCCCTCAGTTCCCGCCTATGGGCATGAAGTAAAGACCTATGTATAGTCCCTACCTCCAACCAGTAAAGACCTGTTTGAGTTGTACGTTTAAGTCTTTGTGTTAATTGTTCAATACAATACACATACTTAACACTGGCGACGAGTCAGGTTCTTACCCTGCGGCAGTTGAAGAGAGGTTTCAAACATCACCACCCCACTAGAAGCGACAGGCTTTAGGACTCTGAAGCCTCCATCAGCGACTGAGCACTGGAGTGCAGCAAACATCCTGACAGCTTCCAGCGACTGACAGAAGTCTTTCTGCAGTTTCCTTGTTCAACCTAGGTGGTGGGGTAAGCCGTGCAGTGTTGGCTGCAAAGACAGGGCTGGGGAAGTTGGAGAAGATAAGGGCGATCGCAATCCCTGATAAGAGCCGCGGTGAAACGCGCGAGCGGGTAAGCCAGAGCCCGGGAGGGAGCGAGCAAGCAAGAGCCGCGCGAGCGGGTGAGCCAGAGGCCGGGAGCCGCTTCAAGTGCGAGGCGCAGCGTGGGCCAGCGATCAGAACCAAAGATAAGGGCCGCACTCGGGGGCTGAAGGGAGACGGCGTCGGGGGACGGGTGAAGACCGCCAAGCGCGGGAAAACCGCCATTTTGTGGGCGGAGGACGACGGCAAGAGCGGGAAGCCGCCATCTTTGATAACAAGTAAACAAAATAAAATCTGAGAAATTACAAATCTACAATGCCTAAACACGGGAATATTAGCACCTTTGATAGTGACCTCGAAGATTGGGCCATATATGTTGAAAGAGTAAAAAATTATTGTAAGGCCAATAAAATTCATGACCAAGATAAAGCTTTAACATTATTAAATTTAATGGGTGCGAAGACATACGGGCAATTGAAACACCTGTTATCACCAGATGAACCGGCGGATAAGACGTTCGATGAGATTGTTACTGTCCTGAAAGATCATCTAAACCCCACGCCGCTGATGCTAGCGGAACGATTTAAATTTTACGACAGAAGGCAGCTACAGCATGAAAGCAATGCTGATTATTTGCTGGAATTGCGTAAATTAGCGAAATATTGCCAGTTTGGAACGGGACTGACAGAGGCACTTCGAGACAAATTTGTGTGTGGTTTATTTAAACAGGATACACAAAAGCGACTGCTCGAGGAGAATGAGCTGACGCTTGAGAAGGCGGTCACTATGGCAGCAGCACACGAAGCCGCAGCGAGAGGCACGGCAGTAATGCAGCTACGGTCACCGGAGCTCAGTGCACACAAATTGGGTGTGAGTTCTGGCAAATGTTATCGTTGTGGAAAGACAACGCATGATCAGAACCAGTGTTGGTTTAAAAACCAAGAATGTAGAACTTGTGGTAGGCTTGGACATATAGCTAGAGTATGCAGGTCAGGGAAGAAGACCAGCAACAAGAAGTCACCGCAAGGAAAATACGCAAAGGTACACAAGGTGACCGAACAGGAGTCCGATTCAGACGCTAGCAGTAATGAACTGGCTAGCTTAAGCTGTAATGAACTGGCTAGCTTAAGAGTACTCAACGCTGGTAAGGGTGCAGACCTCCAGACAATTTGGGTCACTCTTCAGATAGAAGGAGTCCAAGTAAAACTGGAATTGGACACTGGATCGGCATTGACGGTCATAAATAAGAAAGATTACGGAAAGTTATTCCAACATATTCCCCTACAGGATACGGGGATTATATTGAAAACATACACGGGGCAAAGAGTGTACCCCATCGGGAAAATAGAGGTTGCAGTGGTCCACAAGGGCGAAGACAGTCAAATAATGGATTTATATGTGATATCTGAAGGAGGTTCTCCACTACTAGGATGGGAGTGGATTAGGAAAATGAATATGGACTGGCATTTCCTACAAACAATAACGAGTGAGAACTCGGTGAAGATAGTCGGCCCAGACTCTGGAACGGATGATGGTAAGCCCAACTCAGGTGCAAAAGACAAAGTTTCAGCACAGAATTCCACTGAGCAACAACAACATAGTTTAACTGTGGATTCTGAGTCTGGCAAGTCTACTGATGTGCCCATTTCTGAGGGACACCGGGCTCGAACTCAACTCCATTTCAAACTACAACAGCAATTAGAACAAATGCTTCGCCGTTGTGAGCAAGAGTTGAATGCAACGAAAGAGTTCTTTGATATAGAGTTGGAGAATCTGGAAAGACAACAGAAGCAGCTGATGGAGAAAATGGAGCAGGAGCACACAAAACGTCTGATGTCAGAGGAGTTAACGGTCAGCCAACTCCTGCATATGCTGAAGGACAGGACTCTGAAATGGGAAAAACTTGAACACGAACTTCAATATTCAAACGAAAGGGGTTCGGAGCTCTCAAAGGTTATTGGAAGAGCTGAGGTGGCAACACAGACTGAGATGACTGCAACAGAGCAGCCCTTGGATGCCAAAAGTACGCTGACTCACGTCAACGTAGAACAACAGACCGCTGAAACAGCTGCTCCGGTAGAGGGATTGAATAGTCCGATCAATCAATCTCCAAAAGAAGTTGAAGTAGTAAAATCTCAAATGAGGTCATTAGTAAACGACTTGCTGAAAGCCCAGAAAAAGCTGGATGAAGAGGTACGCATGAAGAAGTCTCTTCAGGAAAGATGTCTGGACTTGGAACAAAAGCTGGCTAACGCCCAGCTGGGTATGGAGGAAATAGAAGACCCTCTCGCTGGCCTAGATCAGGACGACACCGAATATTACTATGTCCTGTCCTGCCCAACTTGTAACTTCGACTCCCACCATACAGAAATCATGGAGGAGCACCGAAAGTCTATGGAACATCGGGAGAAGGTGGCTCTACTACGGAAAAAGGAGGGAGAGAAGGAGGAACTGCGCATGCAGCTGGCAGCTGACAGTGGAGCCCAGAGAGTCTCCAAGAAGCAGAAAAGGAAAAGTCGAAACAGAAGATGACCCATCTGAACCATTATTACCTCTACCAGATCACACACGTGGTCCCTCCGAACGGAGCCAATTCAGTTCGGAAGTTCAAACTGTTAAATCCATGGAAGGACTATTGAATGAGTCACTCCAGCAACGTGAACCGACTCCACCACAGAGATTGAACCTGTGAACTGTTTTCCGCAGAGACTGAATCTGTGATCTGTTTTGACATGAAGTTATCTATGTATCTATGTTATTCTGTTATGTAAACCTGAAGTTATATATGTATATATGTTATTACGTTATGTTAAATGGGGAGATGACTGTAAAGCTAGGAAGGGAGGAATGTTGTGTATGTAATATGTGTGCTACTTTGAACCTATGGACAGGACTGCACTACTTGTTGGGCGTAGTGATACGCAGTACCACTCCTGGCCATAGGGGTATAAATAGTATTGTGGGTACTGATCTCCCCTCAGTTCCCGCCTGTGGGCATGAAGTAAAGACCTATGTATAGTCCCTACCTCCAACCAGTAAAGACCTGTTTGAGTTATACGTTTAAGTCTTTGTGTTAATTGTTCAATACAATACACATACTTAACATTCTCCTCCTGCTTTTCTCTGTTCATGAAGTCCCTTCTCCTGGATTACACAGCCTCTGTGACCTCCCCGATGCAGCGGTGGATGGTGAACTGCAAGATGTTAGCTATGTCACCTGCTCCAGACTGGAAGGGTCCAGTGGCAAAAAAATTGAGGGTCATAGTGACCTGCGGGCTACTGGGAGAGCCGTGGTCGCCCTGCTCTCAGGCTGCAAGTCTGGTTGTAGGAGGTGGCAGAGTTCTGTGACCACCTCCTTGATGAAGTGGAGCCTCCTAATACACTGCTCCTGGCTTAAGTGCAGGTAAGAGAAGAGTTCTCGGAAGACTCTACGAGTGTAAGGCCTCCTGCTGAGAGCCACCTGCCCCTCCTCCTCGTCCCTCTGCGAGCATCTTGTCTTCTTCGCTGCCTCTGCTCTCTCTCCCTATCATACTCGGGCATGAGGAGGACTGCAAGTAAAGCCCTGGGACCAAGTGTTGTGAGCAGAACCTTTTAAATGAGAAGCAAGGTGTTCTCTACTTGCAGCAACACTCGCTGTCACCTCACCAAATTTAAACAACACTAGAAAGCTCCAAGCATTTGCACAAACTTACACAGAGCCAGTAGAAATCAAAAAGCAAGTCAGCTGTAAGTGGTTGCTGATCCCTTTAAATAGCACTGGTGGGGGCGGTTCCTTCCTGATGCTGCACACATGTTCAGCTTTTCGTGATTTGGAGAGGGCGTTGAATGGAGCAGCGACGCCAAAAATGGCAGGTCATTTGTCAAATCAGCCTTGCACGCCTCATTTCCATATCTGGAGCGAGCACAGGCAATGGCAGCACTGCCAACTTGCCCAAAATGGCAGCTGCCGCGGGACCTGATGGAAGCGAGGCAGCCGTCATTTTTTCATCCAAATGGGCTTTAATGGCTGGCGCAAATTAGCTGAATTTCACGGCCAAAATCTTTTTGAACGGGCCATGCCATACAGTCTGGTGCCAGGAAACATTGAGGGAATGAAGCCAGAGGCCTCACTGAAACTTTGGGCTAGTACAATTGCTTTCCAGTTATTCTTTCTCCTTTAACTCACTCATTCACTTCGACAAACACCATTATAATATACTATTATATAGCTGTGCAAGTACTGTTTGAACAGGGTGTCTTGCAGCCACATTCTAACATTTGTTTACCTTCCATTTCTACAGGTGACCATTAAAAACCACACCTGACCTGACTCTGATGGCCAACAAACCATCATCCTACTTTAAGCATTGTACTCAAAGTCAACACTAGCACAGGTATGATCACCCCAGGGTATTTAGGTAGTTTAACAAAAAGGCATTTAGTGAACCATAGAGAATGAATGTGCAGGATCGATCCTTGCAGTCTTCCTTCAGCTTCAAATAACCCAAGAGCAGAAGACTGTCTTAAAATTAAGGAATCGTGATTGCTGAAACTAGTCAAATCTGCAGTCTTAGTACACTCGATCTGAAGGTTTCATAGCTCTTGAGCTGCTGCTGACTGTAATGTTGCTGCTTCTGCACCTGTTGTCTCAGCAGTCCAGTGTTATTAGCCTCCAACTCTGGCTGCAGGATTTCAGTGGGAGTTCAGTTGGCCCCATACCTCCTTGTTCCAGAGACAACCTTCCAATTTATTAAGCCAAATTCACTGCTACTGTGGCTGGCTGGCCATGCTTGCTTTTTGGTATATCTACTGTAAGATTTCACCAAGAGGTTGAATGAACCAGATGTGATGTCACCTTGAGAGACAACACTCTCCTCTGTGCCCTCACCATCCATGTCTCTGTTGCTGGGTCTTGCTTCAGTTATATCCACTGATCTGCGTGGGAGTAAATCTGTGGGCAGCAGTGAAGTCTCCCTCAAGATTTTCTCAGTACAACCCCCCAGCATGTTGAAACTGGAAAAGAGAGCCTCTTGTAGATTTTTAGCCTGAAACATCTATAGCAGTACAGTAGTGTTACATTCACAAGTAACACTCCTATTGAGGCTAGGACCTATGTCACAGGAGTTTCTGTGTAAGAAACCCCAAGAATTGCCTTGAACTCCCTTTCCTCTCCAAAGTCCTTGAACATGCAGCCGCCTCCCAAATCCGTGCCCACCTTTCCCGGAACATAATGTTTGAATCCCTCCAATCAGGTTTCCACGCCGTAACCATACCAAAACAGCTCTTATCAAAGTCACAAATTACATCATATGTGACTGTGACAAAGGTAAACTATCCCTCCTTGTCCTTCTCAACCTGTCTGCAGCCTTTGACCACTCCATCCTCCTCCAACGCCTCTCCAGCTGGTTGGGACCACACTGGCCTGGTTCCATTCTTATTTATCTAATCATAGCCAGAGAATCACCTGCAATGGCTTCTCTTCCTGCTCCCACACAATTACCTCTGGTGTCTCCCAAGGATCTATCCTTGGCCCCCTCCAATTTCTCATCTACATGCTGCCTCATGGCGACATCATCCGAAAGCACAGCGTCAGTTCCCGCATGTACGCTGACGACACCCAGCTCTACATCACCATCGCCTCTCTCGACTCCGCCACTGTCTCTAAATTGTCAGACTGCTTGTCTGACATCCAGCAACTAAATGCTGGGAAGACTGAAGCCATTATCTTCGGAGCCCGCCACAAACCCTGTTCCCAAGCCGCAGATTCCATCCCTCTCTCTGGCAACTGTCTGAGGCTTAACCAGACTGTTTGCAACCTTGATGTCATATTTGACCCCGAGATGAGCTTCCGACCACACATCCACGCCATCACTAAGACTGCCTATTTCCACCTCCAGAACATCGTCCGACTCCACCCCTGCCTCCGCTCAGCTGCTGCTGAAACCCTCATCCATGCCTTTGTTACCTCGACTTGATTATTCCAAGGCACTCCTGGCCAGCCTCCCACTTTCTACCCTCCAAAACTCGGCTGCCTGTGTCCTAACTCGCACCAAGTCCCATTCACCCATCACCCCTGTGTTCGCTGACCTACATTGGCTACGGTTAGGCAACGGCTTGATTCTTATCCTTGTTTTCTAATCCCTCCATGGCCTCGCCCCTCCCTATCTCTGTAATCTCCTCCAACCCCACAACCCTCCGAGATATCTGCACTCTTCCAATGCTGACCTCTTGAGCATCCTGATTTTAATCGGTCCACCATTGGTGGCTGTGCCGTCAGCTGCCAAGGCCCTAAGCTCTGGAATTCCTTCCCTAAACATCTCCGCATCTCTTCCTCTCTCTCCTCCTTTTAGACGCTCCTTAAAACCTACCCCTTTGACCAAGCTTTTGGTCATCTGCCCTAATATCTCCTTCTGTGGCTCGGTGTCAAATTTTGTTTTATAATGCTCCTGTGAAGTGCCTTAGGTTGTTTTATTATGTTAAAGGCTCTATATAAATACATGCTGTTGTTGGTAGACCAGTCCAGAGATACAGGCCGCGATTTTCTCCTTGGTTTCGGGATGGATGCGGGTCAGCTGGTTTCCGGGTTGCAGTCCCACCCCCATTTGCCTCCGCTCTGCAGATGTGATATTCCCTTGATTGGCCTTGTTAAGCCCGCCCTACTGGCCAATTAACAGGAAGCGGGTCTGATCACGTCATTTGATGACGCGTCATCTGCCGGTTTCCTTAAAGGGGCCATGCACAATTTTATTTTGACAGTTGATTTTTCAGTGTTTGACAGCATCGAGGTGCTGAAAACACTGACATTCACTGCACAAAGGTGAACTCTTGCACCCACGCTCTCCAATGACTTCCTCCATATGCTTATGGAGGGAGTCACAGTACGCAGGGAGGTTCTCTTCCCTTCCAAGGGCGGAAGAGACCTCCCCAAGGCACCAACTTACCTTGCACCTCCACCCAACCCTCTCTAACTACTTTATCACTTCCCCATCTCACTAGCCAGCCCTCACACTCACACTCATTCTACTGCAAACATACCAGCTAACAACACACAAGGGTGGGCACTTGAGAGGTTTAGCCAATGTCCATGTGAAGTTTCTGGTAATGTCTTGTCATACAGTGAAGTCTCTTTTTCAAAAAGCGCCCCTTATTGGCAGATCTGAGCGCACATTGAGAAGTGTTTTACTGAGTTCCAGTGATTGTTCAGTCATAACTACCCCGCCCCCGCCCCACTATAGTGATGTGTGTGCATGGAATGGCTTGGACATTAAAGGGATGCTTCACGGTGCTGGTGTGGGATGGTGTCAACCTGGCGCATCATGTGGTAGCCAGGGTTTACAGCATCAAGTGAAGAAAGTCTGGCCATAGTGATGCCATCGCTGGCCTCCTGGTCAGCAATTTTGTCAGGGGCTGATGCCCTGTGTCCAGTGCAGCATCAGGTGATGGCGGTGAAGGTTGGTGATGTTGGTGTTGGGGATGATTGTGGAAGGATTTGGAGGACCAAGGTATGATTGTTTCATTGGCTCCGATGTTGCTGGAATAGATGGCAGCTGCAGGTGAGGTGACAGAAACAATCTGTCACTGGTGAGAGAGGTTCTCCCAATGAGGTGGCACTGGACATAGAGTTGGATTTAAAAACTTGTAAGCTAAAGAAATCTGTATATGTATTAAAAATGCAGTAACCAACATTTTCTTTGCTCTGAAACTCACCATCTGCAACATTGCATCCTTGACACCACTTCTGCAGCTGTCATCTTTTCACAAACATCAGACCAGACTCTCAACACGCCACACTTAACTGGCGTGTTGTCCGGATGTCATGAAACCCGACCCAGAAGCTGGGAAATCGAAAAACAGCCTGAAAACTACTCACAAGTACCTGTTAATAGGCAGTTAATTGCCTTTAATCCATTTCCTGCCACTAGGTGTCGGGTCCATTCGCAAATCGGGGACCCAACACTTGGGAAGGTTGTGTGGAGGCAGGTTGATGGCGGGTGTGGAACCCGTCGTCAATCAAAATACTTTAACCTCTGACCCGCCTCCAAACCCGCCCTCTGAGCGGTGGCAAAATCGCGGCCACAGAGTACAGTGGACAGACTTATGGGACTCCTATAGATGATCCTGCTCAGACAGAAATCTCCTTTTATAGATAAGCCTCATGAATACAAAATCACCAGGCAGCTAAAGTGGGAAAGACCTACAGCTAGACCGCCACCATCAAATACTTCTCTTCATGCACACACTGTGGCTCGCATGGTACTGTCTCTTCAAGCCACTATCTAGATTCTCCATGGTGAGTGTGGATGTGCCGGTGCTTGTAACAGTTGTTGAAAATGACACAGACTGCTGTGAGGTGGTGTGGGCTTGCTTTGGAAACTGGCTGTACTGACAGGCTATTCAGCTAAGCCTACAAAAATATGTTACAATGTTGGCTGCAAGACACCCTTCAAACACTGTTATATTGGAATATACTGTGCAACTGTTTTAGAATCTTAGGGGCCAAATTCTGTCTCTGCTTTATCAGGAAGAGGCTAGCAGCAGGCTGGAAATTGTGCTTCAATACTTACTGCCCCGATCCCGCTGCTGTCTGCTTGCTGTGATTTTGGAGCGGGCTGAGAAACAGGTGGGATCCTACACAGTATGCAAATTGGGGTCTTATGCTATCTGTAGGATTCAAAGCAATTTTGTTGTTCCACTGGGCAGAGTGCAGGCTCCACCCAGTGAACAGAGCGTAAAGCGGCCTAGCCATTGGTTCTTAAATGAACCACTAGAGACTGCTCTGCAAATATTGTGGCCCACAATTTGCTGAGAAAATAACAGCATGTGAATGACGCACAATGTTATTAATGCGCAAATCGGCCAGCAACTTGTGCTAAACTGTTAGCTTTGCAAAAATGGGATCTGGCTCTTAATGCCCCACCCCCATAATTTTCATGAAATCGCTGCATTTGCACATTAATTGTCCATTAAACTTGCCACAGAAAGTTAGAGCTCATAATTAATAGCATTAAGTACCATTTTTACGATATATGTTAATGACTGCCAATTAACCTCTCTTGCCCAGAAAGTGAACAATTGAAAGTGTGGAGTCTCATTCCTTCAGGTTGTGAATTGTTGTTGAAGACTTTAAAATGTCAAATATTAAAAATTTTAATTTTTTTTAACTTTTCCTTCCTGTCTCTTTTTTCTCTCTCTTAATCCAATCATACCCTCTCTTTATTTCTCTTTCTGTACATGATTTGAGATTGAATTCACCCACTCTAACTCACCTTCCTTCTTAGGGCTGGATTTTGCCAATGGGGAGCTTTTGGAGTCGGGACTCCCCCTTGTCGGGTTTCAGTCCCGCCTCCATCAACTTCTGGCCAACCCACACTATTTTCCCTTGATTGACCTTGTTAAGCCCGCCCTTAGCAGGCTAATTAAGGGAAAGCTGGTTACAGAGAACGTCAACGTCAACGTATGATGTTTCATCTGTCAAATATTTTTGACAGATGAATTGTCATCATTTAACAGCTCTGTGAAGCTGTCAAACACTGACATTCCCTGTGGTTTGATGAGTTCTTGAATACAAGAACTCATCAAACCTCTTTCTTTTGCAGAAATTAGATGGTTGTTGCATTCCAGAATGTGTGGGCAAAATGGGGATAATCCTCTTATCTGCCTGTTAACTACCTGTTAACAGGCAATTAAGTGGCTGTAATTACTTCCCGCCTCCAAGGAGACAGGACCTGGCGCGGGACAGCTACCCGCCTCCTGGCAAGATGGCATGGAGGCGGGTTGGGCACCCGCCCCCAGATTCTGCCATTTTGCCAACTGTCCCGCCTCCAAACCCGCCTCCCCAGCCCTTAGTCTTTCCTCTGTTTATTTCTCAATCCTTAAATCTCATTGGTGTAGGAGATAGACTGTTGGTCTCGTTGTTCACCAAGATCCCAGATGCCCCCTTGCCCATTATCAGTTCACACTTCCAGCAACTTTGTGGGCAAATATTTTTTGAGCTGAAGGGTACAGGAAAACGTCTAACTAACAGGGCATGCCGTGAGATGCCCCACTCCAGCAAATTCTGGGGCTTCAAATAAGTTTTTCAAGTAATTTTAGTGAAGCCAGGAAGAACATAAACATGAACACCCCTCCTGGTGCCACATAAATGCTCCCACCCACTACCACTCACTTTGTGCGCCCCCCCCCCAAATGGAGGAGTCGGATTTCCTGCCACTGCACCCCCCCCCCCCCCCCCGTGAATGGTTTGTGGCAACGAATTCCATATTTTAGCCACCCTCTATGTAAATAATTTTTTCAAACCTCCCTTTAATTCATTCTGTGATTACCTTCAATTTGTAGTCTCTGGATAGAATTTCATTGACCAATGGAAATAATCTATCATTACTTAGCCTATCAAAACCCTTCCTAATCTGTCACATGACCGCTTAACTTTCTTTACATTGGATTACATAGGATATACGGCACAGAAACAGGCCATTCGGCCCAACCAGTCCATGCTGGCATTTATGCTCCACTCGAGTCTCCTCCCACCTTTCCCCATCTAACTCTATCAGCATAACCGTCTATTCCCTTCTCCCTCATATGCTTATCTAGCTTCCCCTTAAATGCATCTATACTATTCGCTTCAACCACTCCCTGTGGTAGCAAGTTCCACATTTTCACCACTCTCTAGGTAAAAAAGTTTCTTCTGAATTCACTATTTGATTTCTTGGTGACTATGTTATAGTGTGACGCTATTTTCCCCTGATTGGCCTTGTTAAGCCCGCCCTGCGGGTTTGCCGGCCAATTAAGTGAAAGCCGGTGTCAGATGACGTCAGTGCATGATGCGTCATCTGTCGGTTTCGTTAAAGGAATGGGGTTGGAACCCGCTCCCAATTTTTCTCATTTTCCCAGCAGTCCCGCCTCCAAACCCACCTCCTCAGGGCTGGGAAAATCCAGCCCTCTGTGTCTACGCTATCAAAACTCTTCATAATTTTAGAGACCTCTCTTAGGTCACCACGCAGCCTTCTCTTTTCAAGAGAAAAGAGACCCAGCCTGTTCATCCTTTCCTGATAGGTATACCCTCGCATTTCTGGTATCATCCTTGTAAATCTTTTTTGCACCCTCTCCAGTGCCTCTATATCTTTTTCATAATATGGTGACCAGAATTGTACACAGTACTCCAAGTGTAGTCTAACCAAGTGTTGATACAAGTTTAGCATAACTTCTCTACTTTTCAATTCAATCCCTCTAGAAACAAACCCTAGTGCTTTGTTTTCTTTTTTTATGGCTTTATTAACTTGCGTCACTACTTTTAGTGATTTTTCTAAAATTCGTTTATGGGACGTGGGCATCGCTGGCAAGGCCAGCATTTATTGCCCATCCCTAATTGCCCTTAAGTAGGTGGTGGTGAGCCGCCTTCTTGAACCGCTGCAGTCGATGTGGTGAAGGTACTCCCACAGTGCTGTTAGGTACAGAGTTCCAGGATTTTGACCCAGCAACGATGAAGGATCGGCGATATACTTCTAAGTCAGGATGGTATGTGACTTGGAGGGGAACTTGGAGGTGGTGGTGTTCCCATGCGCTTGCTGCCCTTGTCCTTCTAGGTGGAAGAGGTTGCGGGTTTGAAGAAGCCTTGACGAGTTGCTGCAGTGCATCTTGTAGATGGTACACACTGCAGCAACAGCACGCCGGTGATGGATGGAGTGAATGTTTAAGGTGGTGGATAGGGTGCCAATCAAGCGGGCTGCTTTGTCCTGGATGGTGTCGAGCTTCTTGAGTGTTGTTGGAGCTGCATTCATCCAGGCAAATGGAGAGTATTCCATCACACTCCTTACTTGTGCCTTGTAGATGGTGGAAAGGCTTTGGGGAATCAGGAGGTGAGACACTCGCCGCAGAATACCTAACCTCTGACCTGCTCTTGTTGCCACAGTATTTATGTGGCTGGTCCAGTTAAGTTTCTGGTCAATGGTGACCCCCAGGATGTTGATGGTGAGGGATTCGGCGATAGTAATGCCGTTGCCGGGAGGTGGATAGACTCTCGCTTGTTGGAGAAAGTCATTGCCTGGCACTTCTGTGGCGCGAATGTTACCTGCCACTTATCAGCCCAAGCCTGAACGTCGTCCAGGTCTTACTGCATGCGGGCATGGACTGCTTCATTATCTGTGTATTTGTACTCCGAGATCCCTTTGCTCTTCTACTCCATTTAGATTCTTATTTTCCAAGTAATATGTGACTTCCATATTTTTCTTACCAAAATGTAATGCCTCACATTTATCTGTGTTGAAATTTATTTGCCAATTATATGCCCATTCTGCAAGTTTATTAATTTCGTCTTATAATTTGTTGCAGTCCTCCTCAGTATTTACTATCCCCCCCCCCCAATCTGATGTCATCCGCAAATTTAGAAATTGTGCTTATGATTCCAAAGTCTAAATTGTTAATACAAATTATCAACAACATTGGTCCGAGCACTGATCCTTGTGGAAATATAAAAGATAGGAGCAGGAGTAGGCCATTCGGCCCCTCGAGCCTGTTCCGCCATTTAATGAGATCATGGCTGATCATCCAAATTCAGTACCCTGTCCCTGCTTTCTCCCCATATCCCTTGATCCCTTTAGCCTTAAGAAATATATCTAACTCCTTCTTGAAGATAGTTAATAAGTTGGCCTCAACTGCCTTCTGTGGTAGAGAATTCCACAGGTTCACCACTCTCTGGGTGAAGAAATTCCTCCTCATCTCAGTCCTAAATGGCTTACCCCTTATCCTTAGACTGTGACCCCTGGTTCTGGACTCCCCCGCCATCGGGAACATCCTTCCTGCATCTAGTCTGTCTGGTCCTGTTAGAATTTTATAAGTTTCAATGAGATCCCCTCTCATTCTTCTAAACTCTAGCGAATATAAGCCTAATCGAACCAATCTCTCTCCATATGTCATTCCTGCCATTCCAGGTATCAGTCTGGTGAATCTTCGCTGCACTCCCTCCATGGCAAGAACATCCTTCCTCAGATAAGGTGACCAAAACTGCACACAATACTCAAGGTGTGGTCTCACCAAGGCCCTGTACAACTGCAGCAAGACATCCTTGCTCCTGTACTCGAATCCTCTCGCTATGAAGGCCAACATACCATTTGCCTTCTTAACCGCCTGCTGCACCTGCATGCTTACCTTCAGCGACTGGTGCACAAAGACACCCAGGTCTCGTTGCACTTTCCATTTTCCCAATCTATTGCCATTCAGATAATAATCTGTCTTCCTGTTTTTGCCACTAAAGTGAATAACCTCGCATTTATCCACATTATACTGTGGTGGAAAGGGTGGACAGCTTTAAGTTCCTCGGAGTCCACATCACGGAAGACCTCTCCTGGTCCCTCAATACCTCCTCTCTGGTGAAGAAGGCCCAGCAGCGCCTATATTTCCTAAGGAGGCTGAAGGGATGTAACCTGTCACCCCTGATCCTCTCTAACTTTTACCGCTGCACAATAGAGAGCATCCTGACGAACTGTATCACAGTATGGTATGGCAGCTGTAGCTACTATGACCGGAAAGCCCTGCAGCGGGTAGTCAAAACTGCCCAACGCATTACTGGCACCCGGCTACCGACCATAGAGCACATATACCAGAAACGCTGTTTACGGAGGTCACGGACCATCATCAAAGACCCTACCCACCCCAGCCACAGTCTGTTCGCCCCCCCTGCCATCTGGGAGACGCTACAGATGCATTCGCACCCGAACAACCAGATTTAGGAACAGCTTCTTTCCCAGGGCTGTCATCCTACTGAACTCCACAAATAAACTCTAAAGCCTGCACATCTGTCAATGCACTTTATTATGTTTATGTTAATGTATTACAAGCCAAATGAATGTTGAATGTTTAAATGTCTTAGTCTAAATGTACACTCTCGGGAGCCGCAAGCCTACATTTCGTTGTACTGCACTTGTGCACTAACAATGACAATAAAGTTGATTATGATTATGATTATGGTTATCTGCCATGCTTCTGCCCAATCACCCAACCTGTCCAAATCATACTCGAGTTTCTCTGCATCCTCCTCTCAGCACACACGCCCACCCAGCTTTGTGTCGTCTGCAAGCTTGGAGATATTACATCTAGTTCCTTCATCTAGATCATTAATATATATTGTGAATAGCTGGGGTCCTAGCACCGATCCCTGCGGTACCCCACTAGTCACTGCCTGACACTCGGAAAAAAGACCCGTTTATTCCAACTCTTTGCTTCCTGTCTGCCAACCAGTTCTCTATCTAAGTCAGTACCTTACCCCCAATCCCATGTGCTTTAACTTTGCACGATTTGATTTGATTTGATTTGATCTATTCTACCAGTTACATTCTCAAACAATTCCAGTAGATTAGTCAAGCATGATTTACCTTTTGTAAATCCATGTTGACTTTGTCCGATCCTGTCACTGTTTTCCAAGTGCTCTGCTATTACATCTATATATATAAACGGATCATTCTGTCTGTCTATCTGTCTGTCCTTCTGTCTGTCTGTCCTCACGTGTGCGTCTGTCCGGCTATGCGCTCGAAAGTTACAGAGCGTACCTACGCGTGCGTTATGTCAAAAGAAAGCTCACCGTTCCAAAACGATCGTAAGCGTATTGACGTTTTGGCCGGACAAAAATCGCGCCCGCGGTATCCAAAAAACGTTCAACATTCCGCTCATTAGCATATCATTATCCGCTCATTAGCGACAGAGTGACCTCGAGGTCAACCAATCGTACGCCGGGTTGCTGGCGTGTGCGGCCGGGCCCTCCTACGGTCGAGTGACGGACGATTGACCAATCCTACACTTTGGTGACCTGACGGTCGACCAATCGGTGCGTGTGTGGGCGGCCTTATTGTTCTGAACCGAGGTGAGTCGCCGCCATCTTGATTCCAAACTTTTCTTTTCTTTTTCCCGCTTTCTGCATCTTTAAAAAAAAACGTTGCTTTTAAAACACATATTGCTTTTTAAAAAAGTTAATTACTTTCTAAATCTTTTATCTAATCTCATTAATTTTCCTACCTTTCCCCGTTTTTCCTGGTAGGCCTCGAAGCCTCGGCCTCTCCTCCGCACCCACGCCCGAGCTAGGCACCTCCCGGCCCCAGTCAACAAGCGGCCCCCGATCGCCGCCATCTTTGTGAAGGCTGGAGGGGCGGGCCTCAGCCGAGCGACGCTACCGCCGCCATCTTAGTAAAGGCTGGTGCGGCGGGTGGCGGCACGGAGCTCCGCGGAGCAGGTGCGCGGCGGCGTCTAACTCGCCCCCCCCCCCCAGTCTGTCACTCTCTCTCTCTCTTCCCCGCGCCTCCTAAATGCGCGGGGGAAGAGGCCCGGCGCACGCTGCTTTCGGAGACTTCAACTCCGTGACAGGTAAGGAGGGGTCTTCGTTCACGTTGGGTGGCGGGCGGGTTCCTCGGGTGCTGATCCCTGGTGGTGCGGGGCCGGAGCCCGGCTCTTAGCTTGCCCCGGAGAGCGGGCGGACGGCGGGGCCTG